>NC_052349.1:95942649-96136715 GCF_009727055.1 Benincasa hispida | reverse complement strand
GTTCCAACGTAATAGAAGTAGTCCAACTAGGCTTCTTCTTTTCCCCTACCACAGCTTTTCCACTCCGCAATGTCACGACTTGACATTGCTTTTTACCTGTTCCCCCTGGGTTACGTGGGAGTTCTGTTGAACTCGGCAGGGCCCCTTGCGGTCTGTTCTTTAGCTCCCTCGCAATTTGGCCCATCTGTAATTCCAAGTTGCGGATGGATGTCGCCTGGTTTTGAAGCACAGTTTCGTTCTTCTCGATATACTGCTTCAACAAACTTTCCTAGGAGGAAGATTGCGTTGGTTGCGAACTACTGGCTTGACTACTTGTTTGACCATTGTTTCGCGGGAAAAATTCGGGTGGCCCTTTTTTTTGTGCCACTGATTGGAAATTTTGCTGTTGATTTTTCCACGCAAAGTTGGGGTGGTTTCTCCACCCGGGGCTGCTGATTCTTCCACGTAAATTCGGGAACACAAAAGTGTTGCAGATTTCTATGAAGCTTCGGAGGTGAGCATGTGGATCCTCCGAATTGTCCTGCAGTCTGGATCATCTGTAGCATCATCGGTTTTATTTCGAATCGGGATCCATCAAGGGCAGGCCTCATGATTCCTGGAGAGAAATCGTAGAGGTTTGGCGATGCATAGTTCTGAATGGGCCTATTGTGATCGTTTGCTAGTAGGATTGGATTCGCCATGAATTTCTTTCGTTTGGTGCTCCATTTCCATGCCGCTCCACCATGTCGTCTTTACATGGTTGTTATTGTTACTGTCTGTTTCTTAGTCTTCGTCGGAACGTCCTCTCAATATCTGGGTCGTAATTTGCCAGAGATTGAGAGCTACAAATAAATAAAAAAAAGTATTGTTAGCACACTGATTTCCCAAAGTCCCCGGCAATGGCGCAAAAAACTTGATGCGTTATTTTATGTGGTGAAATTATGGAATGAAATGCGATGATGAAAATGCATTGAGCAATAAGTTTTCTCAGCAGAATCCAAGTATAAATTCCACTGATTCTCCTAGTAAGTCCAGGGTCGAACTCAGGGACTAGAAAAAACGGTATGCGGTGATAATTTTCGAGAAGACTTTGTGGTAACCAATAAATCAAATAGTTGTTTTGTGTTGTTGTTTACGGTATAAAAGAAACGTATGCGACGGAGTTACGAAAAGAGTTGATAATACGGAAGATGGGATGAATATGCGGGGATCGGGTTGAGAAGGGGTTCAGCTAAAACTTCCTAGGATGCATTCATGTTATGCGATCATGCAACACACATACAATAACAAGTCATCTCTCAATGCAAATGCTATAGCTTCTAGTACTAGAACGCATGAGATATCCGCGATGAGTCTATAGGACCTACACATAAGCCTCTATTCTTATTTATGCGATGACAAATGACATACACACAAATAAGGCGACCACATAATATCATAACATATCTCTAGGGTGCATGCGATGCATGTTGGCAAACAGAGCTTATCTCTAAGTCCCTTTCTCCTGCTTATGCAGATCTAATCTTGCTCTCTCGAGTCTAGATTCTAACCTAGCTCTCTCAAGTCTTAGGTTCTTTCTTTGACACTCTCTCGAGTAGCTCTAAAGGGGTGTTGGGTGCAGCATAAGACAAGATAATCGCATGCGATGAAGATCCTAGGTCATGTTAGCTTAGTTCTTCTCAACCCATTCGATAAATTTAGCTACTCATGCATGCTTTTAAGAGAGTGAATAGATGTAGAATAGCAAGTTCCATTTTATAGATAAAGAATTGAAATACAAAATAACAATGCAAGATGAGAATAAAGAGCCTGGTAGCAATCTCTTGCTTCACAAGGCTTTTACACTATCTTTTCTACTCTGTTCAAAAGATAGTCTCGCTCTCGCGAGAGTTGGCCCACTCTGTGCTTTCCACACCTCTGGGTTCTCTCTCGAGCTGACCAGAGCGATTTACCAGCGTCTCTTCCCTTCTCTCGCTCTGCCTTCTAAGTAAAAAGGAAAACTATGAACAAGGCTATTCTATCTAAGGAAAAATTCTCTAATTGTCCGAACTCCTTCATTGAAGGTTGCCTTCAGTATTTACAGAGCTTCAGGGTGAAAGGTTGCTTCTCTCTTATGGTTGCATTGATGAGATGGCATTAATTCTCTGTATGATGCGTCGAATATTTGCCACCGAAAAGTTGAGTGTACTAGCTATAGTAGTTCGTTAGCGGCTTGTCAACTTAATTCAGACTCGACCGTCATCAGCTTTCTGTCCCATCATGATTAATTATGCTTTTCACCTAGATGCACCCACCAACTTACGCTGGCTCTATGCGGCAGTCCTTCTTGAGCAGATACTTGCGAGCGCAAATCACCGCAAAGCCTTGCGGTAATGCTGCATTCGACTGTTGATTTCTTGTGATCGCATTTTCTGCCTTGCGTCAACGCATATTCTGCACAAAAATACACAAGTTAACTATTTTCATGCGATGGACGCATGCGACCACAATGTTATGAACTTAATGCTTTTTGGATGCAATCTTACATATTTTATCAACGCAAACTTTCATTGTTTAATAACTTAGCACTGTAATAACGTGCATTTCTGCCCGTTATCAATAGGCATCTAAGGGAGGGTATTATGAATATTATAATAATAAATAGATGTTCATTGCTTAGTGTCCCAAAAACTATGTGTCACCTTGTCCATGTGCCTTGTAATTATTCATGCTCGGTGTCCATGTAAATCCACATTCTACTTGCCACTTTGTCTATAAATAGTGACATTTCGTGGATCTTAAAATCACACATACATTGGTGAGAATTCCACTTCAAAATTCCACTAATTTTCATATGATCCAATTTTATAATTTTAGTTATTCTATGTTTTTAGTTATTTTATTTTATATTATATTATATATATTTAGTTATTTTATTATATTATATAGGTTTTTGTTTTGAACGTTTTGAGACAAAAGATAACATGAAGAGGAAACACATAACATCTAGTTCGACCCAGAATTCCTAACACACAAAACATTACAAACAATAGGCATAAACAAATGACGTCAATGTTCATTTCTCATTCTATTATTTTGAAATAAATTAATTGTGGTCACGAAAACTTTGTGAAACAAAGGACAAAGAAGATAAAAAAGAATCGTATTTGAAAGAAGGGTTGACACATACAGTAGAAAGATACACACAATGTTACAATAATCCTTAGAAGAAACAATACACATGGTTTTGGTAACCCAGTTCGGTAGAATACCACTTACGTCTAGGGGCAATGTGCCATAGGAAAGATAATTTCACTAATAAATTGTCAAACAATTATAATGTTGTACGTATCTGCAAATATACGACAATTAATATGACACACGAATAACGTAACTTAGTGAAAAAATACTTAGGCTCCCCCTTAGTGTGAGAATCCCTCTCAACAAGATGTTCTAATATTTTTCCTCCTTCAAATGAAGACTGTTAGGATTGGTGTCCTAATTCTCCTGGTAGTTTCGTAGTTTGTAAATATTTTGTGAACATATTGTTATTAATAAAATTAAGTGTTATTCTATACAAAGAATTTGTATAAGACCGGACCACGAGATGATTAGTCTCTTTAGATAATGTCGTTGATAATTGAGACTTACATTTCACTAGGATGACCATAGGTGACATGACCTTATATTTCATTAGGATGACCATAGGTTATAAATATAATATGATAAGTTGATTATCATATTTATTTATATAATATAGTAATTATATGATAATTAATTCTTTTTCTTTAATAACCAATTGAGTGTAAGATTATTGGAAGTTATGGTAACTGTGAGATAAAAGGATTTTGGTTTTTTCCAAAAATCATGTAGATGATTCATTTGTGTCGTTTGACAAAAGAAGTAACTATCGAGTAAAAACGTTTTTCTAAATGATAATGTCTCACAGCCTTCACGATCGAGTGCTGAGTTGACTATATGATAATTACTCACTTACTCGTTGCTACACGATCGAGTAGCAAAGTCTATACGATAGGCTTCTTGTTTTTAAACGATCAAGTATCTAGTCTATATGACAGACTTCATCCATCTCCCACTTACTCGATCGTCTATCTCCTCATTTCCTCTATCCAAATCCATACAGAGCCCATAACTCCTGGATTCTCACACTAAGAATACCAAGATAACTCTTGTGGTGGTGTTCTAGTTTTGTTCGAGGTTCGAGGATCAAATTGGACTCGATAGTGATCGAGGATTCATCAGTTCGTGCTGTTGGCTGTTCTGTTCGTTGAGATCATGTTCTGATCGAGTTGCTGAACGATTGAGGGATACTTGAAGAAAGGTTTTTCAAAGGTTTTCATACTCTATCCCTTGTTTGTTCTTTTATAAGAAGCATACTGTAATTTATAGTATATGCATAATCAATTTTGTATAGACTGTAATTGTTGTGTTCTTTCTTAATGGGATTTGGAACGATCCGCTTCCGCTCACTGGATGTCTATGTTTTAGATTTTCTTCAATTGGTATTAGAGCCAGGTTGTTCTGATATTCCAAATCCCATGGTTGTATTGAACTTTATTTTACAGTCTTTGGTGGGTTTTAAGTATTTCTACAAATCATTTAAGTGTTAAGTGTGTTTGTGGATGATTGATGGATGTTTTAGGATGATTGCCTCTGTTTTAATGCTTTCTTTTCCATTTGAAAGTTAATTTGTAAGCTCCCCTGTGTTTTTAGGCATAATTAACTTGCTGTCAAGTATGTATTCAAAGTGTTTGAAGAGTCTTGAGTCGTTCGTGATGAAGTTTTAAAGAAGCATGGAGATGTTGTACTCATTGAGGAAGAAGAAGACCAAGCGTTGGCCATATCGTGTAGCCCAGGCTAAAAAATCGTTCAGATTTGGCTATCGAGTAGAAAAGTTCTAACTCGATCGTGTAGTCTTTACTAAATGATCGTATGGATGATGCTAAGAGAATGAGTAAAGTGTTTACTCGATCGGTTTGTGTTGACTACGATCATGTAAACGATGGGGGTAAACGATTGCATAGAGTATATGATATTCAATGCTTGGTAGGCACGCACACTAAACGATTGTGTAGTCCAGTATACTTTATCGCATAGTCACTAGCTACTCGATCACTCGGTATGTGATACTCGGAGCTTGCTTCTCGATCGTCTAGATGATCATGTTTCATCATATAGTTGTCGTCTACTCGATCGTTTAGGCATGCATTTAAACTCGATGCGCTGCACGATCGAGTGCCTTTTATACTTCATCGCATAGTCTAAGGTACTTGATCGTTGCTACACGACTGTGGTTACTTGACCAACGTTACTTGACGATCACAAGGAAAAGTTGCACGATCAGTGGAACGAGGATTCACCCGGGCAGTTCAAGAATCGATTTTCTTGTTTGAACCAGTCAACTCAATGGATTTATGTAATAGTTAGTTTTATTTTTGATTTTGAGGCATATTATCCTGATCCATCATTATTTTTAATGTACATGAGACGTATGTTAGTTTATTTGCCATAATGTATGACATATAGATTTAAAACTCACCTGCATTTATTCATGCATCATCTTTATTTTATAAAATGTGTTATAATATAGTAGATTGCATGATTAAATTACATTAAAGCATACTCATGCATCATATAATATATGAGTTATATTTATGCATGCGTTAAGCATATTTATGCATCATCTTTATATTATAAGTGTTATAGTATAAGGGTGTATGAGAGCATGTATGCTTGGTTAATTACTTTGTTATATAAGAGTTATATAAAAGTTGTAATGAATGAACAATGCATGGAGCATGACACTTAGGTTTATTTATAAGAGTTATAAATGCCTTGTAGGTGTTGCTTCACATTATGGATGGTTTTAATTGGTTTCTTTTATAAGAGTTATAATGGAAATTAGAACTAAAATCATTAAGAAAGAGTTGCATACGAACTTAGGTAAAATCATGTTTTAAAAGAGTTTTAAAATTTGATTGAGATAGACCTAAGTTCATGGTTCTAATGAGATTAAAAACCTATTAAATCGGTTTAATATGATTAAATTTATTTCCAGAAAAGATTAAATTTGTAATAAATCTATCTATAAGGGGCCTTTTATCTAAGGCAAGTTATGGCTAGGCTGGGGTATTTAAGCTGATGGAAACAGAACACTCCTACCTGGGAACCTACCTGGAAAGGTGAATTAGATAGATTTACTACAAGCATGCAACAGTTGATCAAAGAGTTCGTTAAAGTGTTTAATAATGATGATGAAAAGTTGATTAACTTTCCAAAGTAAGAGTTACTTTTAGGCAAACCTAAACAGTCACTTAGTTAAAATAATTAGCCATATTTTTTCTAAGTAAACTAAACCCTAGGTTCTTAAAATACTCAGTGGGAGGAAAAATATATATGATATGTCAATTCCACTCACCTTTCTCCCTAAATGTTCACGCCGTGAGATTCATGCTTGACCTCGTTGATCTCGTGGTGCCCTTGGAGCATCCCCTTTCAAATGATGTTTGCATGGGTCAATATTAAGGTGAATGGAAAAAGTATTTATAGTAAGTGGGTGAAGGATGTGTGTCAACATGTCCTAAGGTCTCCTTCATTGGTTTGCACCGTGAGATCTTTTTGCACGGCCTCATGGCGTTCTGGGAGCGTCCCCTTTCGGATGGTTTGTGTGGTTGGTCAATATCAAGGTGAACTCGAGAAGTGGATAGGGTCGCTTTAGTTTTTTCCCTAATCGGATTTTTTCCCTTCGGATTGTCTACTTAGGGCGGAACTCTAGGATCTAAAATGAAGGGTCACACTTAGAGAAATTGTTAAGCAAGTTAATAATTTCTTGATCAAATCAATGATAGCTAGTCGTTATAGGAACAAGAGTTGTTCTGATGTAATCATTGGTTGAGAGTGTCTTAATTCAGAGGAGGGATAAATTGACTGTCCTTCGGTGGCTTTTGTCCTAAATCACTGAAGCGTCATTGAAAAACTAAATGTCACACGGGGTTCATTTAGATTTTGCTAAATCAGATTGGATTTGTTTTCAAGAGTATTTGCTAAAATCTAACGTAGATCAATATGTTTGTTTCTTTCAGTAACATGTCATTGTATGATTTTTCGTTAGTTGCCTTTTTTAATTTGGCCGATTACATACATTGGAAAGAGTCTATTGAAATGTATTTCATGGTAAACGACTTCGAGTTTGTCATAGTTGAGGAGTGTCCTCAAGTCCCAACCCCTGATGCACCACGAAATGTTCGTAATGCATATGAGGTGTGGATGAAGGCTAATTCATTGGCCCGACTTCACATTTTGGCTAGCATACTTGATGCATTGGCCAAAAGGGTTGAGAACATGGTCATTGCACATCAGATCATGGACTCGTTGCAAGAATTGTTTGAATGCCAGTTCTCACTTTTTGAGCAAAATGGGTGATGGCGGGAAATTAGAAGTCAATTTTACTCGACAACCAAAATCCCGTGGACGCGGTTTGCGATGCATGTTCCTAAGATATGCATTGATAGTCATGCGTCGATGGTCATGAATTGGAATGATATTGCGTTAATGAATGTATGCGATGACCATGCGTCCTGCCACAAGTTTTCTTGCGCTGGAACCAAGTATAATTTCAATGCAAGCTTTTCGAGTAATCTGAGGTCGAATACAGGGACTTGGTAGCTATATGTTTGCGATGATGTGCATGCGGCAGTTTAAATAAAAGAATGGAGGGGATGTTGTTAAGTTAATCCTACTCCTACTCCTATCTAACAGACAACGCAATGAGAATATGCATGAAAGGTAGAGATACGAAAAACCTTGACATGAAATAAATGTATGGGAAAATAGATAAAATGAGATGAATTCATTGCAACCCTTAAGAGTGACTGCGAGGGCAACCCTAGTCAATGCAAGCCAGTGCACTCATTCTACACTCATGCACGGCAAATCATTTTCCAATGGAAATACGGTGCTTCTAAGTCTAGGATGCATGTGTTGAATGCAAAGTGTCCACAGAGCTTATTCCTAAGCTTCTACTCTTTTCCTATGCGATGATGCAAAATGCACACAATGCTGCAGTGACCGCACTCAATCGTATCCTATCTCTAGGATGCATGCGATGGGTTAATAGCAAACAGTGCTTATTCCTAAGCTTCTATCTCTTGTATTATGTGTTCTAATCTGACACTCTCGAGCCTAGAATTCTGACCTGACCTTCCCAAGCCTAGATCCTGTCCTTAGACTACCCTCCCGAGTATCCCTAATGGACGAATGAAGCATGCATACTACAAGACAATCGCATGAACTTGGTTGACGCAAGGTTGTTACTATCCCTAGTGAACAATGCATACATTGCTTAATGTGTCCAACCACTTACCCTCTCGGGCAGTTGATTGTTGTTGACTTTACTCATAGATAAGCAATGCGTTAGCCTATAGACTGGCGTTGTAGCAGCTTCACACTAAGCAAATAAGGTTACTCACACACTCGCGCAACGCACACCTCTCGGTGGGTTGCTACATGTTTCATATTCCTAATCCACATGACTAAGTATGCAATACCCAATCACTCCCACTAAGTGTTGCAATGAAAGTAAAGATGCTAAGCAAAGAAGATGGAGATGGAGTTGAAGGAACAAAGAAATGCATTGAAAACAGATTGTATTAGTTTCTTAATTCACAATGTCATACAATACAATATAGGAAAAGAAAATAAAAAGAAATGACCGGCTAGAAGCAAAAATTTGCTTCCAGCGGATGTGCATCAAGGCTGCCAGTGGTGCCATGGATGGGCGAAGGAGCTGACTCTCTCGAGATCTAGCTCTGGTCGTCACTTGGAATGGATGAAGGAGGTGAAGAACTCTCAAGCATCTTCTCACGCATTTTGTCTGGATCATGGGGAAAGTCCCCGGTTCACAAGGATCCTCTCTTGGATAACTTGAATTTCAGCTCGTCGACTTCTATTTATAGAGCTTGGGTGGCCAACAACATTAATTGGACTCCTCTGATTCTGACGTTCGGCACGTTAGTCCTTTTCTAAACCTCCGCCACTAACGGCGTGATAGGTGAAATGTTAACATCATCTTTTGGATTTTCTCGAGGTAGATACGTTGATGCATTCATTCCATCTACCTTGCGTTGATCCCATTAGTTTGCGTTTTCGCGTAGTCGCAATCATTCATGGCCGCATTCGCTTAATACCGCAACTCTACATGATGACCGTAATCGCTTGACGAGCGCAACTCCCATGCGATGGACGCATACAGATGATTACCGTAACATCCATGCGTTGATCGACATGTTCGACTTTGCGATGGAGTGTTTCTCTGCATGCAGTCGTCTATGCGGTGGTCCGATTTTCACGTTTGCATTCATTTCCTGCATTGGCTACAAAAATAGAATATTGAACGCATAATTAATGCAAAGTAACGGGTTAGCTGAGATTCATCATGCTGATCGACGCAAACTCTTTTTCTCGTGAATTTCTAACATGATTTCCGCATATTCTACCTACAACCTTCATAATTCTAAGTAAAAGACCTAAGATGACATGCATTTCTGCATGTCATCAATGGGATTGATGACAAAGATAATCTCTAGTCTTTCTTGAATGTCAAGGGACTAAAAGAGAAAGCAATTGTTGCTGACTCAGATGAAGTTAATAGACAAGAATTGTTCTCTAAAATGGAACTTGGAGCTTATATAGGTTATGATACTAATCCCACTACTCTTCAGAAGAGGAAGAAGTCTAAAGACGATAAATGTGATTTATTTTTCTTGGAGACGTGTTTGGTAGAGAATGATGATTTTTCTTGGATACTTGATTCAAGTGCTACTAACCACATATGTTCTTACCATCAAGGATTTAGTTCCTGAAAAAGTTGGAAGATGGAGAGATGAATCTTTAAGTCGGTATTGGTGAGGTTGTTTCAACTATCACTGTAGGTAGGCTTAAGTTATTTTTGGACAAGAAATGTTATCTGTTACTGGATAATATTTATGTAGTTAGGCTTAATTTCAGTTTCTTGTCTGATTGAACAAAGTTATTCCATCTTCTTTTATGAGAATATAGTGTTTATTTTTAAGAATAATATGGAGATTGGTTTTGGTTCAATGGAAAATAACTTGTATGTACTAAGGCTGTTAGTCATAAAAGCCTTGCTTAATACTAAAATGTTCAAAACAGCAACAACTGCAAAAAGACCAAGGGTTTCTCCTAAGGAAAACACCCATCTTTGGCATCTAAGGCTAGGTCACATCAATCTCAATAGAATTAAGAAGTTGGTTAAATGTGGACTTCTAAATGGTTTAGAAGAAAACTCTTTGCCGATATGTGAATCATGCCTTGAAGGCAAATGACCAAATGACCTTTTACTAGAAAAGGTTATAGAGCCAAGGAAACCTTGGAGCTTACACATTCAGGCCTCGGTGGTCCGATGAGTGTAAGAGCTCGAGGTGGGTATGAATATTTTATCTCTGTCATAGATGATTATTCAAGATATGGGTATCTATACTTAATGCAACATAAGTCTGATGTTCTTGAAAAGTTAAAAGAGTATAAAGCTGAAGTTGAAAACTTATTAGGTAAGAAGATAAAAACACTACAATCTGATCGTGGTGGAGAGTATATGGACTTAGAATTCCAGAACTATATGATAGAACATGGAATCACGTCCCAACTCTCGGCCACAGGTACACCTCAGCAGAATGGTGTATCACAAAGGAGAAACAGAACGCTGTTGGACATGGTTCGGTCTATGATGAGTTATGCTCATCTTCTAGACTCATTTTGGGGATTTGCAGTGGAGACTGCAGTCTATATTTTGAACAATGTTTCCTTAAAGAGTGTTTCTGAATCACCTTTTGAGTTATGGAGAGGCGGTAAAGGTAGTTTACACCACTTCAGGATTTGGGGATGTCTGGCCCATGTGCTTGTGACTAACCCTAAAAGGTTAGAACCTCGTTCGAAAGTTTGCCTGCTTGTAGGTTACCCGAAAGAAACGAGGGGTAGATACTTCTATGATCCAAGTGAGAATAAGGTGTTTGTATCGATAAAAGATATTTTCTTGGAAGAAGACCACATAAGGGATTATAAGTCATGAAGTGAGCTTGTTTTAAGTGAGATTTCTAATAAGATTACTGAGAGTTCAACAATAGTTGTTGAACAGGCTGATAGATCAACAAGAGTTGTTGATGTCGGTACATCTAGTCAACCATCTCAAGAGCTGAGACTGCCTCGATGTAGTGGGAGGGTTGTGAACCCATCAGAGTGCTACATGGGTTTAACTGAAGCCCAAAACATCATATCTGATGGTGGAGTTGAGGATCCATAGTTTTATAAGTAAGCAATGGAGGATGTTGACAAAGATGAGTGAATTAAAGCCATGAATAAGGAAATGGAGTCTATATACTTCAATTCTGTCTGGGAACTTGTGGATCAGCTTGATGGGATAAAATCAATAGGTTGTAAGTGGATCTACAAGAGGAAAAGAGGTGTAGATGGAAAGGTGCAGACCTTTAAGGCTAGACTTATGGCAAAAGTTTATACCCAGGTTGAGAAATGGACTATGAGGAAACTTTCTCACCTGTTATCATGTTGAAGTCTATTAGGATTCTTCTATCCATAGCCACATTTTATGATTATGAGATATGGCAAATGGACGTCAAGACCGCTTTTCTGAATGGTAATCTTGAAGAGACCATCTTTATGGCTCAACCAGAAGGATTCATTGATCTAGATCACGAGCAAAAAGTTTGCAAGCTTAATCGGTCCATATATGGACTGAAACAAGCATATGGATCTTGTAACATTAGATTTGATAGTGCGATCAAATCATTTGGCTTTGATCAGAATGTTGATGAGCCTTGTGTTGACAAGAAAATCATCAACAGCTCAGTAGCTTTCCTTGTGCTATATATGGATGATATCCTACTCATTGGGAATGATGTAGGTTTTCTCCCTGACATTAAGAAGTGGCTGGCCGCCCAATTCCAAATGAAAGATTTGGGAGAGGCGCAGTTTATTCTAGGCATCCAGATCATAAGAGATTGTAAGAACAAAAGGTTGGCTTTGTCTCAGGCATCGTACATTGACAAGATGTAGATTAGGTACTCGATGCAGAATTCCAAAAGGGGTTTATTACTTTTCAAGCATGGAATTATTTGGTTTAAGGAATAGTGTCCTAGAATTCCTTAAGAGGTTGAGGAAATGACATGGATTTCCTATGCATCAGTTGTTGGTAGCCTCATGTATGCAATGTTATGTACTAGACCTGAAATTTGCTATGTAGTAGGGATTGCCCGTCGATATCATTCCAGTCCAGGATTAGATCACTGGATGGCGGTCAAAACGATCCTTAAGTATCTTCAGAGAATGAGGGACTATATGTTCGTGTATGGAGATAAGCATTTGATCCTTATAGGATACACAGTCTCTGATTTTCAGACTGATAGAGATTCTAAAAAATCGAATCAGAGTCAGTGTTCACTCTGAATAGAGGGATTGTAGTTTGGCGAAGCATCAAGCAGGGATGCGCCGCAGACTCTACTATGGAAGCCAAATAGTAGCAGCTTATGAAGCTGCTAAGGAGGCTATTTGGCTTAGGAAGTTCCTTACCGATTTGGAAGTTGTTCCAAATATGTCTTTGCCGATCACACTTTATTATGATAACAGTGGGGCTGTGGTAAATTCTAAGGAACCTCGGAGTCACCGAAGAGGCAAGCATATAGAACAGAAGTATCATTTGATCAGGGAGATTATGCATCGCGGTGATGTGATTGTCACGAAGATCGTGTCAAAGCACAACGTTGCTGATCCATTTACAAAGGCTTTCACGACTAAAGTGTTCGAGGGTCATCTGGAGAGTCTGGGTCTAAAAGGACATACGACACCTTGTCTAGGCAAGTGGGAGATGATATTGGGGTATAGAGTATGCCCTAGTTTATTATATATTGTACTATTTTTTGTATTGTATATTAGTCTTCCGAGGCATTAGGACAAGTGGGAGATCCTTGGGATTGGTGTCCTAATTCTCCCGGTAGTCTTGTAGTTTGTAAACACTTTGTGAACATATTATTATTAATAAAATAAATGTTATTTTATAAGCATTTACTCAATCCAATAAACTAAAACCCGAGGTTATTTTATGTAACTTATGCATGTATGTGGAGACATACAAATGGATCGTGCCTTAAGTAATAACCTAAATGGTATGTAGTATAAGAATAAAAGAGGGATACCTTATCCCCATGACACTACGAATACGGCTCGTTTGTAGATGTTACAAGTGTTGGAAAGTGCTACAAATGGTCTAATCTTGACCATTCATGTGGAGACATGCGAGCGGGGGTATTGTATACAAAGAGTTTGTATAAGACCTGACCACGAGATGATTAGTCTCTTTACATAACGCCATTGTAATTGATACTTTCATTTCACTAGGATGACCATAGGTGACATGACCTTAATCCTGAGTAAGTTGGGAACTTATGCTCATGAGGAGGGTCCTTTGATTTGTATGGGTGAGAGTAGCCAAATTGCGGACTCAACAAGCCTACCATTTTAGGGATTCGTCTAATTGGGGAGCTGGGAACTCACACAAGACGGAATTCACTCATACCTCGAAGTAGTGGTAAATAGATAAATTGCTCCCTTAAAGGCTGATTCTGGGTCTTAAACATAGTGGTCACACCCTCTCTTGGGAAGAGAGGACTCAGTCATAGTAGGACTATGACTTTTTGTTCATTAGAGGAATCAGTGGTACTTAAGAAGTTAGATCTAACTATAGGGGCAAAACAGTAAATTGGCCCAGCTGTACTTACGAGCGATTTGTGAAGGGTCATCGCATTGTTGACTGGTTATATCCAATGGACACAGAAATATATCTGTAGTGTGAAGAGTCAACTGTCAGTCTTTAGTGGAGTAACCAACAGTTAACGGATGGTGGATCTCGTGATCAAAGAGTTTAGTAAGTTATTCATGTACCGTTGGAGCTTCAAGCTACAGGTCCATAAGGTCCCTTTGGTAACTCAATAGGTTTAAGTTGAGAATCAAATCTTGGGTTCGTTTGAAGTATTCAAATTAACAAGAGGAAATTCAATTATATGTGATATAATTAAATTAATTAAATTATATGTGATATAATTGATATGATGTATTAGATACATTAATTGGAGGAATTAATATAAATATGATTTATATTAAATACCATAATATAGAAAAAGAACTATGGTTTATATGTTTCATATGATGAAATATTAAAACTATAGGTTATAAATATAATATGATAAGTTGGTTATCATATTTATTTATAATATATTAATTATATGATAATTAATTCTTTTTCTTTAATAACCGATTGAGTGAGAGATTATTGGAAGTTATGGTAACTATGAGATAAAAGGATTTTGATTTTCTAAAAATCATGTAGATGATTCATTTGTGTCGTTTGACAAAAGAAGTAACTATTGAGTAAAAACGTTTTTCTAAATGATAGTGTCTCACAGCCTACACGATTGAGTACCGAGTTGACTATACGATAGTTACTCGCTTACTCGTTGCTACACGATCGAGTAGCAAAGTCTATACGATAGGCTTCTTGTTTCTAAATGATCGAGTATCTAGTCTATATGATAAACTTCATCCATTTCCCACTTACTCGATCGTCTATCTCCTTCTTTCCTCTATCCAAAGTCATATAGAGCCCATAACTCCTGGATTCTCACACCGAGAATACCAAGGTAACTCTTGTGGTGGTATTCCTAATCAATTCGGGGGTCGAGAATCGAGTTGGACTCGATAGTGATCGAGGATTCATCAATTCGTGCTGTTGGCTGTTCCATTCATTTAGATCGTGTTCTGATGGAATTGCTAAACAATCGAGGGATACTTGAAGAAAGGTTCTTCAAAGGTTTGCATAGTCTATCTCTTGTTTTTTCTTTTATAAGAATCATGTTGTAATTTATAGTATATGCATAATTAGTTCCATTTAGACTGTAATTGTTGTGTTCTTTCTCAATGGGACCTGGAACGATCCGCTTCCACTCACTGGATGTCTATGTTTTATATTTCCTTCAAAGACCACTTCACTTGATATACTTAGGCTCCCCCTAAGTAAAAGAAATCCTTCTTGTGTTGTACATGGTGCTTCAAGATGGTCTAGAGACACATTCAAGATCTACTATGACCGACACTTCACAACCCCAAGGATTTACACTACGATCTTCTTCCAAATAACACACCACACAAAACAAGATTTTTTCTTTCCAAGGTGGTAACCCTAAAAAGCATAAATCATCCTTTAAATATTCCTGATAGAAAATGATAATTAGACTAATGTCATAGCTTGCTGAGCCTAGAGAAGAAAAAAAATCCTTAAGAATAAGCACGCAGAATTTTCAGACATGAAAAAAAAAAAAGAAAAAGAAAAACAGAAGCTGCATAGGAGAGACATCCTATAGAACATTACATGGGACAGAGTGACAAACATCTCATGGGACATAATGTTGAACATAGTTACCAACAGCCACAACACTCTTAAAAAATATAGCCAACACGAAATCTCTAATGTGTTGTGATGTATGTCCTAAAACCTCGTAGTTATACGGTATTTGAAATAATGGTGGATTATTCAATGCAATGATCCATTAAAGAAAGATCCAAGGTTAATTTATGTATCCTAAACATGTATGTGGTTGACATATAGGTGGATCATGTTTATATAATAATCTTAATGGTATATAGCATATGGATAATGTTGGATACCTTATCTTGGTGACACTATGATTACGACCCACTTTGTAATTGTTATAAAAGTTATAAATTATTAGGAACAATTTAATCCTAATCATTCTTGTGGAGACATGCGAGTGGAGGTATCCTATATAAAGATTTTGTATAAGACCGGACCGTGAAATGATTAATCTCCCTTTATAACACAATTGATTGAGGAGATTAACATTTCATAGGATGACCATAGGTGACTCGACCTTAATCCTGAGTGAGTTATAAACTCCTATCTATGAGGGCTATCCTTTGATCTGTATGGGTGAGAGTAGCCAGATTAGTCGACTCAATAAGCCTACTATTTTGGGGATTGTCCGAGGAGAGAGTTGGGAACATAACTACACAAGATAGAATTAACTTCTTCCTATCTTAAGGATAAGTAGATGAATTGCTCTTTTAAATGCTGATTCCGGGTCTTTAAAATGGGGCCCATCCTTTCACTTCCTTGAAAGGGTTTTTTTTTATGATAGGTGAAGGAAATCAGACATGTGGATTTTCATAAGTAGCGGAATGATCGTTCCAAATTCCATTCGAAATTGAACATACACAATTACAGTCAATACACGGAAACTAACAGGTCATGCGTAACAAGAAATTACAACATGCTAACAAGATAATCAAGGGATAGAATATACATACCTTTGAAGACTCATTCTTCAAACTCCCTTGTTCTCGAGCGCTCGATCAGTCTCCAAGACAGCAATACACGTATGCTCGAACACAAAAACCTGTACAATAGCACGATCCACAGCAAACACCACACGAACAACAGAACCCAATGAATGACCTTCAAAACCTCGAACTCAATCGAGTTAAGTGAGGACACCACCACAATGGTTACTATGGTATTCTCGGTGTGAGAATCCAGGAGTTGTAGGCTTTGTATGAACTTGGTTAGAGGAAGAGATTAGAGAAACAATAATCGTGTAGACGATTGAGCGAGTAGGAGATGACACAGTCTATCGTATAGACGATGTGCTCAATCGTGTAGAAGATGGTAGCCTATTATATAAACAATGTCACGAGATCGTTTAGCTACGACCAACTGAGTGAACTATCGTATAGTGACACTCCACGATCGTTTAGTTTCTCTATGAGTGATGACAGGAAATTAGAAGTCAAATTATTCAACAACTAAATCCCTTGGACGCAATATGCGAAGTATGTTCTTAAAATATGCGTTGATAGTCATGCATCGATGGTCATGTGTTGGAATGATTATGCGTTAACAAATGTATGCGATGACCATACATCCTGTGATAAGTTTTCTTGCACTCACGCCAAATATAACGCGAACGCAAGTTTCTCGGGTGATCCGAGGTCGAACTCAGGGACTTGTAGCAAAATGAATGCGGTGATATGCATGCGGCGGTTTAAATAAAAGAATGTTGGAAGGTTTGCTAAGTTAATCCTACTCCTACTCCTATCTAACAGACAACGCAATGAGAATATGCACAAGAGGTAGAGACACGACAACTCTTGACATGAAACAAATGAATAGGAAAGATAGATAAAATGCGGAGATGTTTTCATTGCAACCCTTAAGAGTGACCGCAAGGGCAATCTTAGTCAATGCAAACCATGCAATCATGCTACACACACGTGAACCTAACTCTAGGATGTATGTGGTGTATCTCTGATATTGTCAAGAAGCCTATGCCTGTCTAGACCTCCATAACCTGTTCACTAGCTCTCGCCGCATGAACATGCTTGCCGTATAACACCTTATCATACTTCCTGGATGCATGCAATATCCTATCTGTAGCCTATAGACAGGCGTTGCTGTAGCTTAACACTAAACAAATAAGGTTACCCACACACTCACGCAACACACACCTCTCAGTGGGTTGCTACATGCTTCATATCCCTAATCCACATGACTAAGTATGCGATACCCAAGTAATCTCACTAAGTGTTACAATGAAAGTAAATATGCTAAGCAAAGAAGATGGAGATGAAGTCGAAGGAGACAAAGAAATGCATTGAAAACAAATTGTATTAATTCCTTAATCACAAAATGTCATACAATACAATATAAGAAAAGAAAGGAAAATGAAATGATCGGCTGGAAGCAGAGACTTGCTTCCAACGGATGTGCATCAAGGCTGCTGGTGGTGCCATGGATAGGTAGTAGAGTTGAGTTTCCCGAGATCTAGCTCCAGTTGTCACTCGAAAAGGATGAAAGAGGTGAAGAACTTTCAAGCGTCTTCTCACGCATTTTGTCTGGATCGTAGGGAAAACCCTGGGTTGTAGGGGTAATCCCCAAACAACTTGAATTTCTGCTCATCGGCTTCTATTTATAGAGCTTGGATCGCCGATAACATTAATGGACTCTCTGAGTCTGACATTCGACGCGTTAGTCCTTTTATGAACGTCTGCCGCTAATGGCGTAATAGGTGAAATGTCAACATCAAATTTTGATTTTCGCAAGGTAGATGCGTTGATGCGTTTATTCCACCATCCTTGCGTTGATCTCTTTATCATATTATCGCGTAGCCACAATCATTCAATGACTGCATTCGCTTAATACCGCAACTCTACATGATGACCGTAATTGCTTAACAAGCATAACTCCCATGCGATGGACGCATACGGCTGATTACCGCAACATCCATGTGTTGATCGATGCATTCGCCTTTGTGATGGAGAGTTTCTCCGCATGCGGTCGTCTATGCGGTGGTCCGATTTTCGCATTTGCGTCCACTTCCTGTATTAGCTACAAAAATAGACAATNTCTCCGCATGCGGTCGTCTATGCGGTGGTCCGATTTTCGCATTTGCGTCCACTTCCTGTATTAGCTACAAAAATAGACAATTGAGCGCATAATAATGCAAAAGAACGGGTTAGCTGAGATTCTCAATGCTGAACGCCGCAAACTAAATTTCTCGTGAATTCCTAGCACAATTGTCGCATATTCTGCTTAATAACCTTCATAATTCTAAGTAAAAGGCCTAAGATGACATGCATTTCTGCATGTCATCAATGAGCTATCGTTTAGTAAAACAATTTCACTTGATAGCTTTACTGTGAGTTTCTTTCCGAATCGAGTAACTTCTAGTTTTAGGAAAATATTTTTTCCTTTTTTTCTCACGGTTACCATAAAACCACCAATAACCTCCCACTCATTTGGTTATTAGAGAAAAAGAGATAATTATCAAATAATTAATATTATTATAAATAAATATGATAACCAACTTACCATATTACATTTATAACCTATAATTTTAATATTTCAACTCATGAAACATACAAACCATAGTTCTTTTTCTATTTTATGGTACTTAATGTAAATCATATTTACATTAATCCTCCACTTGATGTATCTCATATATCACACCAATTATATCATATATAATTGAATTTCCTCTTGTCAATTTGAACATTTCAATCAAACACCAAGAACTGATTCTTAACTTGAATCCATTGAGCTACCAAGGGAACTTTATGAACCTATAGCTTGAAGCTCCAATGATACGTGAATAACTGACTAAACTCTTTAGTCACGAGATCCACCATCCGTTAACTCTCGAGCACTCCACTAAAGATTGATAGTTGTACTCTCCTTACTATAGATATATTTTGTGTCCATGTCAACCAATCAACAGTGCGATAACCCTTCACAGATCCCTTGTAAGTACAGTTGGGCCAATTTACCATTTTGCCCCTGTAGTTACATCTAACTCCTTAAGTACCACTAATCCCTCTAATGAACATAAGTCATAGTCCTACTATGACTAAGTCCTCTCCTCCAAAGAGAGGTTGTGGCCACTATGTTGAAGACCCGGAATCAGCCTTTAAAGGAGCAGTCTATCTACTTACCCCTGCTTCGGGGAAGAAGTGAATTCCATCTTGTGTAACTGAGTTCCCAGCTCCCAAATCAGATAAATCCCCAAAAAGATAGGCTTGTTGAGTTTTCAATCTAGCCACTCTCACCAATACTAATAAAATGATTACCTTCAAAGGCAGGAGTTCCCAAAACACTCAGGATTAAGGTCATGTCGCCTATGATCATTTAGGTGAGATGTAAGCCTCAAGTATCAATGACATTATATAAAGAGACTATTCATCTCGTAGTCCAATCTTATACAAACTCTTTGTATAGGACACTCCCGCTCGCATGTCTCTACATGAATGATCAGGATTAACCATCTGTAGTAGTTCACAACACTTGTAAACCTTTACAAAGCGGGTTGTATCCGTAGTGTCACCAGGATCATGTATCCCTCTTTAATCCTTATACTATAGACCTTTTTAGGTTATCACTTAAGGCATGATCCACTTGTATATCTCATATACATGCTTAAGTTTACATACAATAACCATGGAGCTTTGTTTATTGGATATGAGTAAATGCAAATAAAATAACTCTTATTTTATTTATAACAATGTGTATAATGTTTACAAACTACGAGACTCTGGGAGAATTAGGATACCAATCCCAACAGTAGGACCATAAATAGGTTGTTCATTAGAGATTCAGTGGGACTTAAGGAGTTAGTTGTAATTACAGGGTAAACCAATAATTTGAACCAGTTGTAATTTTGAGTGATTCTTGAAGGGTCGACTTACTATTGATTAGCTATATCCATGGACACAAAAAATATATCTATAGTGCGAGGAGTGAAGTTGTGGGTTTTTTAGTGGAGTGACCTACAATTAATGAATGTTGGTTAATTAATTAATCTTGTATCATTAGAGCTTCTAATCTGTAGGTTCATAAGGTCCTCTTGCTAGTTCATTGATGCGTTCATTCCATGTGATGAGATGAGTAATGATTACGAGGTTATAACGCTTTGTTTTTTCTAGTAGAACCTAAGTGTAAGTCCAACCAGGGTCCTGGTAAGTCCAGGGTCGAACTCAGAGATTTCTTACAAGTGTGCAGTGAAACTAATACTATGATCTTATGTAAATGAAATGTTCACTCAAATGGTCGATTTTTGGTATTATTCTAACTTAACTTTATGGGATGAGGGTTGTGCTTTAAGTGAAATAGTATGAGTGGTGGTTGTTGGATATTGATATGTGATGATAGTGTTGAGAAGAATTTTCACCAACACTTCCTAAGCAACTATATGAATCACGCATACAAGAAATGCACTTGATATTACGACCAACACTTTTCAGTATACATGTGAAACCCGGATTTCAATTTTCCTACTTAAGCAGGTAATTAAGAGAATTAACTAAGCATAAGGTAAATCCTATGCTAAAATGAAGGAAAATTCTAAGTGTTTGAATAGATTTTCCTTAAGTAGTTTTGAGATAAGCCTTAACTAGTGGAATTTGGCTAAGTGTGAAGTTAAAATAAACCATGTGTTGGATGTTAGAAACATTAACGGATGAGATATGATGGTTGTAGAAGTTAAAAAGAATTAAGCATTGAAGCCAAGGGCAACCATGCATAGAGATGGCGAGGTTTGGATGCAGGTTGGTCGAAGCATTGGCAAGAGGCATTGCCAAGAGTTGCTCATGCGTTGAGGCTGCGTGAGTGAGAGTGGAGAGAGCGAGATAATCAGCATAGGGCGCTGTGTGGACGATCATATAGCTATGTACGGGCGTTGAGTGAAGTACTAGAAAATTGTATAGCTACGTGCGGTGATAAACGATGTGAAGTGATGCACTAGACGATAGAGCTACACGATAGGCGATAAGCACTATACGATCAGTGTAAGCACTAGACGGTAGCATTGTATGATAGCATTAAGCGATGAGCGGGCGTTAGACGATAAGCTTAGACGCTAGACGATGCGTTAGGTACGAGTGATAGACTACATGATGGCGCTACACAATGAGCATGAAGCGCTACACGATAGGCAAAATGTTGAATGATGGGCGTTGTGCGATAGCCGTAGACGCAGGGCGATGGTGTTATACGATAAGCGGCCGCAGTAGACAATAGGTGTCAGTGCTACACGACAGAGCTAAACGATAGGCGCAAGAACTACGCGATAGTCTATACACTATGCATTGAGCGTCAGCGAGATCGTAGAGAGTGAGAGTTTACTAAACAATTGAGCTACACGATGGGGCATAAGTGCTATGCGATGGGACGCAGACACTAGACGATTGGCAACAGCGAGAGGGCTGAATGTTAATCGACAACGAGGGATTAGCTAAACGATAAGGTATACGATGAGGCATAAATACTATATGATGGCCAGGCATGATATGATGTACTATGAGACAAGAATCTGAGAGCTGTGGGTTGGAAAAATTAATTGAACATATGGCGATCAAAGGAAATGCCTAAAGATCATGCAGATTGAGTTGGGCGAAGAAAAAAACATGCAAATCGACTATGTTAAGCTGAAAAAAGAGGAAAAAGACACTTCAAACAGGAGATTGCAAGGTTGGGCGTTGGCAGATTGAAAGGAGAATGCCTGGACATGCTCGAGGTGGAGATGTCAAGCTAAGGTGAGGGGTAAAACGCTTATAAATAGGGCAGAAGGCTTCATTTCAATTCACAAAACATTTCTCTTCTAAAAGATCACTTAAAAAGGAATGAGTGAAAGTAAATAAGAGAAATCTGTGCATTGAACAGAGGAAAACCAACGCTAATCGAAGCGGTGATCAAAACAGGGGCGTTGGACGGAGCAGAGTGTACGAACAAACGCCTAAGCCAAGATCAAACGAGAAGTTATTTCAAACTACTCGTACAAATCAATTGATTTTTGAACCAAAAGCTTTTAAATTGAACGTAGTTTTGGTATGAGTGTTACTATGAGGAAATTCTAAATCTGTCAAATACAAGGAAAACTGAGAGGTGATCATCAGTGAGAAGACAGTCGAGCCGAGTAGAGTAAACTTGAGATTCTGAACTTTTGAGAGGGAATCTCAAAGAAAAACTTTAAGGTAAGCTAGTTAAGACATTTTTAAAAATTTTTGTAGAAGGAAAATTCTTGAGATAAAATTCGGAATGATGGGTAATTTAAGCTTGAATTTGAATCTGAAATAGGATTCAGCAGGAGATTGAGGGAAACCAAGTGAACTGGGAAGGAAAAGCAATTCCAACAGATCACCGTGAGTGGTTTCTTATTTTAATCTTTTAGCATATTCTTAATTAATGTGCTATTGTTTATAAATGAATGCTTATACCATGAGGTGAGCATGAGGTAGGATGGTCAGGTGATCGAGAAGTCTAGTTCCTAAGCCTGTAAGGGAAACCTTGCATGGGATAGTCAGAGGGCTGACGGGCCTCGCTTCTGAGCCCATGAAATGGAGAACTATGTGCACATAAGTTAATAAATGTTTATAGATATGAAATGTAACTATCTACCGTGTGTGTAGGTGAGTTTGTGAAAAGCTTCATTCAAGAGGGAGGTTTGCGTAGTAACCTCATGTTATGATGTTATAATTTGAAATAGACTTATAATTATGATTCCACTCATAGGGTTTCAAAAAGGTCATGATTTATTTTCGTGTTTTCCTTGTAGGTAGCAAAAGAGTCCAGGTTGCAGGAAGTGGTCGAGGTCTGCCACAAGATAGAATTATTACTAGAATAAAAGTTTGTAGTCGGGGTGGGGCTACGTTTGTAAAATCTAGTCTAAAACTTGTAAATTGGTTTCCTAAGCAAAGTATGTGATTTCATTTATTCCATTAAGTTTTCCACTGCAATATTAAGTGTTTTTAAAGGAAACTAGTAAAGAATAGGCAATAGGTGTCATGAAAGACTGATATCTGTTGTCTTCACGTCCCCTTTTAGGTAAAAGATGAAATCTGGGAAGGGGTGTGACAATATCTAGCTACACTACCCTATCTCTAGGATGCATGTGATTAGTGCAATATGTAAAGATGTACTTATTTCTAAATAGCATCTCCTATTATTTGATGAGTTCTAAATCTAAGTTCTTTCAAACCTAGATTCAAGTTACTTAGAATAATCTTTCGATTCATTAATGTGACGCAAGTAGGAATACATAAAACAAATGGTCGCACAAATTATTTTATTGCTTAGTTCGTGCTAGTTATATGCTTCTCAACCCATAAAGTAATTAGCTACTCATGATAATAATGGAGAAAATGAACAAATGATGGAATAAATATATATTCATATTGCAGACTTTGAACTTTTCAATGTTAACGATACAACACAAATACATTGTAAGATAAAGAAAAGGATAGAGAATCAAGCCATGGTGTGCAATGTCTTACTTCCTCCAACTCTAATGCTGTCTGCTTCACTCGAATATCGAACAATGGAGCTTCTCTTCTTCCACAAGAGACCCAAGCTCTCACTAGGGTTTTTTTATGGCTGAACGAGAAGGATTCTTGACAGAGTTTTCTTCTCAGAAATTTTGTGTCTCTCGTATATTTTGCATGGCGATTGCATGGGTATTTAGAGGCGTCGGAGGATAACTTCTCTTCTCTCACTCATGATTTTGCTGATAAAGTGTATTAAATTACATACCCTGATTCGCCGACTGCAACACGTAAGAAGTTCAATGAATCTTCAACGAAGTTCTCTTATCAACCACCAACTCAATCTGAAATTTGACTTCCACCACCCATGTCATATCATGCTTCATCGCCTAAAGTTATCGACTTAACTGGTTATGTGATCGTGCATTTGTTTCGGATAATTCTTGTTTGATTGCATTAGTGGGCGTTCTACATTAAAATAGCGGCATTAGCTCTAAATTTAGATAGATCAGGCGTTGAAGATGTATGATCTTATACTATAAATTCTTTAGCAAAAATGTCGCACTTTTAGTGCTTTTTTTGGTATTCTTTTAGATAAGAGAGATAAAATAACTTGTATTTCTACAAGTTATCACTCACTAAGGGTAAACATGAGAATCAATTAATTTTGGATCAATTTGAATTATTCAAATTAAATAAGAGAATTAATTGTATAAGATACAATTGATATAATGTATATAGATACATTATAATATAAAGTTAATTTTGAATTAGATTCAAAATTATACTTTATTATATCAGAGAGATAAATATTTGAATAGATTCAAATATTGTTTATATGAATCTCATTCATATAAACAAGTTGTTTATATGAATGAGATTCACATAAAACTATAAATTAAAATTAATATGAATATAGTTTATGTTAAAACTTTAAGTTATATGAGAGAATATGTATTTGAATAAGATTCAAATATTAAATAATATAAATAAGATTTATATTAAATTTATAGGATAAATTTAATATGAATGAGATTCATATTAAAACTACAGGTTAAGTTTGATATACATGAGATTCATATTAAAACTATAGTATATGAAAGGAAATATATTTGAATTTGATTTAAATGTGTCATTGACTAAATATATGATTAACTGATATTAATTAGTTAGATTAATTAGTATTTATTTAATTGAATTAAATTAAATTAGATTTAATTTAATTTAATTAAATATTAAAAGTTAATTCCCATGTAGTTAGCAACGGAGTTAGCGTGAGATTGAGGGGAGTTAACTCCATTCTCATTGTTTTTCATAGAAGCGAGTTTTATGTGTTTGAGAAGATGAAGAATCACTCTAGCTTTCCTCTCAACAAATCTAACACTCTCAATCTCTACAGAAAAAAAAAGTCCCTTACCAAAATCGAAGAGCCCATGACTCCTTCAATTTTCATTCCAGAGAATAGCAAGGAAGGCCTAGTAGTGGTGTCTTGCAGTATGTTGAGTTTAAGGGAGAAATCAGTGTAGAGGAGTTTGTGGTTGTTCGTGAGTTGCAGAGTGGAATTGCTTGAAGATTGTCTTTAGGGGTAAGTCTTCCAGGTCTCTCTCCTTTTTAAGAGCATGCATATTTGTATTTTGTTTATCCTGTGTATTATGTATGTTTTTTCTTTGTTTTTCATGAATTTCCAAAACGAATTTTGAAAGCACAAGCATTCATGTCTTTCCACTGAGGAATTCGATTCCTTCAATTGGCATCAGAGCTAGATTATGCTTTTGATTTTTGTTTTGGAATGAAAAACAGAGAAAAGGTGGGTATCTTTATGCATAATGTATGTGAGGCTCACAAATTAAGCAATTTCAAATTTCGGCACATAGTTTACTGTTTTGATGATATCAAAATGTAAGGTTCTAGTGTTTCTGTGCATCTTATTTCTACTATCGAGTCTATAAGTTTGTGTCGATCAAGTTGCAAAAGTTGATGAAAAGATTGGTGAAAAACGGAGGAAAAACAGGCGAAGGTCAAAGCAGCGTTAAGTATTTTGTACTAGAACGTAACGCACAACATAATTATGTTGTGCTATACACTGTAACACAGAAAGTCAAACATTGTGATGCTCGGTAGTAGTGTTATAATGCTGAAGCCAGCGTAACAACATTGTGAGGAGCGTAACATTACACTACGATAAGAAAAAGACCAGCATAGCTACGCTCTTCAGAGCTTCGCTATGCTCTGTGATAACGGGCAGAAACGCATATTATTACAACGCAAAGATATAAATCAATGAAGGATTGCGACGGTAAAAATATATAAAATTTCGTCCAGAAGCACTGAGTTTATAACATTGCGATCGCATGCGTCCATCGCATTAAAAACAACTAACTTATGTATTTTGTGCAGAAAATGCGTTGGTGCAAGGCGAAATTGCGATCCAAAGAAATTAACATCCGAACGCATTAAGAGATTGCGACCATAAGGCTATGCGATCATTTGTGTTCGCGAAAATCTCCTCAAGAAGGTGGCTATATAGAGGCGGCACATCAAGGTGAAAGCTTAATAAATCATGATGGGACAGAAAGCTGATGACGGTCGATTTCGAATTAAGTTGACAAGTCGTTAACGACATACTGTAGCAAGTACACTCAACTTTTCGATGACAAATATTCGACACATTAGATAGAGAATTAATGACATCCCATTAGTGCAATCATTTGAGAGAAAAAGCTCTTCACCCTGAAGCTCTATAAATACCGAAGGCCACCTTTGTTTAAAGAGTTCGGAGAGTTCACCATATAGAAGATAGCTAGCCTTTGTTCCTAGTTTCCTTATACTTAGAAGGCGGAAGCAAGAGAGGGGAAAAGACACCGAAAGATCGTCCTGGTCAGCTCAAGAGAGTGCCAGGGAGCGTGAAAAGCAGAGAGAGAGCCGACTCTTGCGAGAGCAAGAATATCTTTTGAGCAGAGTAGAGAAGAACAGTGTAAAAGCCTTGGGAAGCAAGAAATTGCTACCAGGCTCTTTATCTTTATTTCACATTGTCATTCTGTATTTTGATTTCATATATAGAATGGAACTTTCATTTCTACCATTGCTCACTCTCTTTACAATACGCATGAGTAACTAAACTTTCGAATGGGTTGAGAAGTACTTAGCTAACATGACCTAGGATTTTCATTGCATGCGATCATCTTGTCTTAAGTTGCATCCATCACCCCTTTGGAGCTACTCGAGAGAGAGTCTAAAGAAAGAACCTAAGACTTAAGAGAACTAGGTTAGAATCTAGACTTGAGAAAACAAGATTAGATCTGCATAAGCAAGAGATAGAGACTTAGAGATAAGTTCTGTTTGCCAACATGCATCGCATGCACCCTAGAGATAGGTTATGGTAGTATGCGGTCGCCTTGTGTATGTGTATGTCATTCGTCATCATATAGACAAGAATAGAGGCTTAGACGTAGGTCTTATAGACATCATCGCATACATCGCATGCATTCTAAAACTAGAAGCCTTAGCATTTGCATTGAGAGATGACTTGCTGTTATATGTATGTAGCATGATCGCATAACATGAACGCATTCTTAGGAAGTGTTAGCTAAATCCCTTCTCAACTCGTTCCCCTGCATACTCATCGCATCTTTCGTATTATTAACTCTTTTCGCAACTCCGCCGCATAAACTTTATACTTCAAACAACATACCAACCAATACATTCATTTATTTGTTACCGCAAGGTAATCGAAAATTACTATCACATACTATTTCCTTAGTCCCTGTGTTTAACCCTGGGCTTACCAGGCAACTCAGTAGGATTTATACTTGGATCTTGTTGAGAAAACTTGCATGCACAACGCATATTCCACCATCGCATTCTACACCATTATTTCATCGCATTAACAACGCATCAAGTTTTTGGTGCTGTTGCCGGGGACTATGGCAATACATCGTGCGAATGGTAACTTTTTGATTTTCTTTGCAGACTCTCTGTCTCTGTGCACTATTTCTTCTTAGGTAAGGGAAGAAGTGGGCGTCGTATGAGCGAAGGACAAAATCCTGAGCCCGTTTATGATCCAGAGATTGAGAGAACTTTCTGAAGAAGAAGAAGAGACAACCTCCAATAACAACAAAAAGAGAAAGATCCAAACATGGCGGAACAACCAAAAAATGGAGCACCAAATGAAAATAATATCATGGCGAATCCTATCCTATTGGCGTACAATCGCAATAGGCCCATTCGGGACTATGCATCGCCCAACCTCTATGATTTCTGACCAGGAATCATGAGGCCAGCTCTTGATGGATCGAGATTCGAAATGAAACTGGTGATGCTGCAAATGATTCAAACTACCAGACAGTTTGGCGATAGGCGTGGCAAGGATCCGCACGACCACCTCCGGAGTTTCATTGAGATCTGTAACACGTTTGTGTTCCAAAACATCTCCGCTGAGGAGGTTCGATTAACATTATTTCCATGTTCGTTGTGTGACCAGGCACGAAAATGGGCTTATTCTCTCAAACCAGGAGAGATTACATCATGGGAACAAGTTGTTGAGAAATTCATGAAGAAGTACTTCCCTCCAATGGAGAATGCCAGAAGGAGGAAGCTGATTACCAATTTTGAACAGGATATCAATGAATCACTTAGTGACGCCTGGGTGAGGTTTAAGACGCTGGTAAGAGATTGCCCGCATAACGACTTACTAGATTATCTATAGATAGAAATTTTCTACCACAGAATGAACTCTGTATCGTAGACGGCTGCCAATGCGGCAGCAGCTGGTGGTCTACTCGATAAAACTTATGATGAGGCTAAGAATATCCTTGATCACATTTCCAAGAATCATGAAGATTGGAAGGAAAGTGGTGAAAGATTAAGAATTAAAGATCGTGACGCAAATAATGGGGCCATCGCATCCCTACAAACCCAAATGAATGCGATGATGAATCTGATACAAGGCATCACAATCAATAGCACAGGAACGCATAAAGGGTAGGTCAACACAATCGCTCAAACGACCACGAGTTGTGTCATCTATGGAGAAGCACATCCGATTGAAGAATGCCCAAGGAATCCGCAGTCAATATGCTTTATAAAGAATAACCCTTTCTCTGATACGTACAACCCCGAGTGGAGAAACCACTAAAACTTCGCGTAAAAAAATCAACAACAAAATTTCCAACCAGTGGCGCAAAAAGAAGAGCCACAAGGATTTTTCCCGCGAACAAATGGTCAAACGCAAAGCCAAGCTAGCAGTTCATAGGCGTCGCAAACTTCATCCTTGGAGAGTTTACTAAAGCAATATATTGAAAAGAATGAATCAGTGCTTCAGAATCAAGCGACGTCTATCCAAAATCTTGAAATCCAGATAGGACAAATTACAGGCGAACTCAAAAATAGACCGCAAAGAGAGTTGCCGAGCTCAACTGAGCTCCCTCAAAACTCTGGGGGTACAGGAAAGGAACAATGCCTAGCAGTCTTCTTTCTAAGCGAAAAAAATGACAGCGGAAGTAGGGGAAGAACCCATCATGACCAACTCGAATAAGGTGAAAACCAAGAACCCATTGATATATGATGTAGATGAGCTCGAGAAGATGAACCCATAAGTTGCGCCCACCTACAAGCCTCTAGAACACGAGATAGAAGAAGTACAACTACCACCATTCCCACAAAGATTGAAAAAGAAACAGAATGATGAAGAAAAGATCGCTGCAGTGGCAGTAACGCAAGGGTTAAATACTATGATCCCATAAAAAATGTGCGACCCAGGAAGCTTCACGATACCCTGCTCAATTGGAGGGGTATAGTGGTCAAACATTATGCGATCTTGGGGCGAGTATAAACTTAATGCCGCTATCAATCTTCAAACGATTGAATATGGGCAAACAAATGCCCACGACGGAGACTCTTCTGCTTATAGATAGATCCTGAATACATCTCGAAGGAGAGTTGAAAGATGTCGTGGTCTCAATTGACAAATTCACCTTATCGGCAGAGTTCATCATTTTGGACTATAAAGCGGACGAAGATGCGCCCATCATATTGGGACGACCATTCCTCTCGACCGGTTGCGCTCAAATTGATGTGCACAAGGTGGAGATCATAATGAATGTCAATGGGGAAAAGTTCCGGATTGAGGCAATCAAGATCCTAGAAGATCGAGAAAAGAAGAGAAAGCCGCCTTAGATGTAAAAAGCACGATTGAAATAAGCAGTCACTGCGTTACTATGTGACTCAAACTCATCAGGGACACAATCCTTTTGGAATATCCTTTTTTCTTATCAATGATTCATGAACTTTTGCCACCCTTCTTTTATCTGTTGTCGTATATTTGTCTTTTTGCATTTCTCTAAAAAAAAAGAAAGGCGCCGCGATCGTGGTAAACGATTTTGCCAACTCTGTCTTTTATTTGACCCTCTCAATGTTTTCTTTGCAACGATCATGGTGAACGATTGCGGAGGAACTACACGAAAGAAGCAACCAGTTTATTCTGCCACCGCAATCGAAGAAATCAATTCGCCGCAAAGAAGAATGCGATCACACACAATGCGGGTGACAGAACAAATTTGGGGGTTGTATCTTTTCTTGAGTTTGTCTATTCCAAATGTTGCACTAACGCATCGCATTTTAAGTTTGATAATTTTATCATCGCATCCTCTTTAGTCGACGCAATCATTACACATTGATTAATTTAGTAAGTCACCTTATTATTTCTCTTTGCCAATTATGATTTCAATGATGAAATGCATGCCACTATTTTTTTTCATATATACTAGAGTCAACTTAATTTTAGGGCAGTCAACTCATGAAATATTTCTAGAAGTTAGTGGTCTGCCATTTTTCTTTCAAACTGAATTTTTACGAAACTTCCTAAGAGCATCGCATGACTTCTTTCAATCTTTCAGCAATGAGGACATTGCTGCGTTTAAATTTGGGGGTGCAATATCCATTTTCACCTTTGCTATTTTTAGATCCTACAAAATAAAAAAATCATAACATTGTGATCGGATCCTACTCGTAGTTGATGTCCGCATGACACACGTGGAGGCAAGCCAAAATGAAGGTAGGAATCGTGATCAACGCATAAATAAAATGATCATAACTCTGCTGCTAAATGGGCATGAGTTTAGACTGAGAAAGAGCATCTTGCTTGTAGTTGGATGTCCGCATGACACACATGGGGGCAAGCCAAAACAAAGGCTAGGTACTCGGATCAACGCAAGGTCATAGAAAAAATATATATGTCCAAAATACGCAAGGATAAAAATCATTTGAAAATACCCCAGTTGAAAAAGTTTTTTTATGAAATAAATCATGCGATGCCCGGGAAATAAGTAAAGTCTTTTTTATGGTTAAACTTACGGTCCCTAAATTTTAGAAATATTTTAAGAACAGACCCGAATAAGAATTAAGGAGATTTTGGTACATAAGATTTGAATAAGGCAACCTTGAGAAATCTAGGAAAGTAGAAGGCGGTCGACTTTCTAAAGAAAATCTTTAGTCTATGCTTGAGGACAAACATTGTTTTAAATTTTGGGGTGTGATAATGGGCAGAAACGCATGTTATTACAACGCAAAGATATAAAACAATGAAGGATTGTGAGGTTAAAAATATATAAAATTGCGTCCAAAAGCATTAAGTTTATAACATTGTGATCGCATGCGTCCATCGCATTAAAAACAGCTAACTTATGTATTTTGTGCAAAAAATACATTGGCGCAAGGTGGAATTGCGATCCAAAGAAATTAACATCCAAGCGCATTAAGAGATTGTGACCACAAGGCTATGCGATCACTTGCGTTCGCAAAAATCTGCTTAAGAAGGTAGCCGCATAGAGCCGGCACATCAAGGTGAAAGCTTAATAAATCACGATGGGACAGAAAGTTGATGACATTCTATTTTGAATTAAGTTGACAAGCCATTAACGACATACTGTAGCAAGTACACTCAACTTTTTTGTGACAAATATTCGAGGCATCAGAGAGAGAATTAATGACATCCCATCAGTGTAATCATTCGAGAGAAAAAGCTCTTCACCTTAAAGCTCTATAAATACCGAAGGCCACCTTCATTTAAGGAGTTCGGAGAGTTCACCATATAGAAGATAGCTAGCCTCTATTCATAGTTTCCTTATACTTAGAAGGCATAAGCAAGAGAAGGGAAAAGACGCCGGAAGATCGTCCTGGTCAGCTCGAGAGAGTGTCAAGGAGCGTGGAAAATAGAGAGAGGGCCGACTCTTGCGAGAGCAAGAATATCTTTTGAGCAGAGTAGAGAATAACAATGTAAAAGCTTTGGGAAGTAAGAAATTGCTACCAGGCTCTTTTTCTTTATTTCACATTGTCATTCTGTATTTTTATTTCATATATAGAATGGAACTTGCATTTCTACATCTGCTCACTCTCTTTACAATACGCATGAGTAACTAAACTTTCGAATGGGTTGAGAAGTACTTAGCTAACATGACCTAGGATCTTCATTGCATGCAATCATCTTGTCTTTATGTTGCATCCATCACCCTTTTAGAGCTACTCGAGAGAGAGTCTAAAGAAAGAACCTAAGACTTAAGAGAGCTTGGTTAGAATCTAGACTTTAGAAAACAAGATTAGATCTGCATAAGCAAGAGATAGAGACTTAGAGATAAGTTCTATTTGTCAATATGCCTCGCATGCACCCTAAAGATAGGTTATAGTAGTATGCATCGTCTTGTGTATGTGTGTGTCATTCGTCATCGCATAGACAAGAATAGAGGCTTTGATGTAGGTCCTATCGCATGCATTCTAAAACTAGAAGTCTTAGCATTTACATTGAGAGATGACTTGTTGTTATATGTATGTAGCATGATCGCATAACATGAACGCATTCTGAGGAAGTGTTAGCTAAATCCCTTCTCAACCCGTTCCCTTGAATACTCATTGCATCTTTCATATTATTAACTCTTTTCTCAACTCCGCCGCATAAACTCTATACTTCAAACAGCATACCAACCAATGCATTTATTTATTTGTTACCTCAAGGTAATCGAAAATTACCATCGGATACTGTTTCCTTAGTCCCTGTGTTCGACCATGGGCTTATCAGGCAACTCAGTAGGATTTATACTTGGATCTTGCTGAGAAAACTTGCATGTACAACGCATATTCCATCATCGCATTCTACACCATTATTTCATTGCATTAACAACGCATCACTTCGACTCAGACATGTGCGCAAGGAGTTCAAATCTAATTTGCAATACTAATTAAGAGTGTTACAATGCTTTGGTGGTTACATGCACACCTAAGTTGCTATAGACAATGCGTTTGAGCCTTAGAAATAGCCTTGGAGTAATTTTTTTGTTCTAATTTTGTTTTCTTATTGTGTTTTTTTAATTAAATAGAAATCATATGATTATATTAATTTAATTATTTCATAGAGGTGCCAAAATTTGGTCTATTTTTACTGATTAATTTAATGTTTGCATATGATGTATGATTAAACTAATGTTAATTATGTGATGCATAATGTATGCCACATAGTTTAAAATCTCACCATAGGATAAATATTTTTATGTTTCATATATAATATAAATGTAATGTTATATGGTTGCATGGTTTAATAAGCATGCACATGCATCATATTTAATTATATTATATGGTTTCATGTTTTAATAAGCATGTCATGCATTTTTTTTATTAATATAAGTATTATATTATATGCTAACATGCTTATTATTATTATTTTTCATTAATATTCATATAAGAATTATATTAATTAATGAAAAGGCATGATCATCTATCATGTTTAAATATAGATGCTATGTTTAAAGTTTAGATTAATTCCTAAAGTATGTTTAAAGTATGTATATGCTTATGTTTAAGGTAAGAGTCTATTAGTGATAGATCATATCACTGGTAAGAGTCTATCATTGATAGATCATATCACTGGTAAGAGTCTATCAATGATAGAAGTCTATTGCTGATAGACTTGTCTATATTTGCAATTTTTTTAAATGATGTTATACACTTGGTTATTATTCCTAAAAATGCTACCAATTACAATTACCCTATTGTGTATGTTAATGAATGTGATATGCATGAGATATGGTTTTATTAACTAGTTTATAATTGTTATATTTAGTTAATAATACCATGAGATGTATATTGTTTGATTGTATGCTACCTTAATGCAATTAGGATAAGGTTAATAAATTTGTGTTCAATGGCTTAAAACTTTTTATAATTTTCAAATTTTATTTTAGTAAGATTAAATTTAAAATAAATCTTTTATTTTTCTTTTAGGATTAAAATGAGAAAATAAAAAAATTAAATTTATAAAGTATTTGTCTATAAGGGACCTTTGTTTAAGAAACATTCTATCTAGTTTTGGGGTATTTAGGCTGTCGAAAACGGAATACCCCTACTTGGGAACCGATCTGAAAGGTGAATTAGTCAATTTTTTTTATAAGCATGCAATAGACGATTAGAATTTATTAAAATGTTTAATAAATTATAATCATATATTATTAAACTATCCAGTATATGAATTATATTGGACAAATTTAACAATACTTAGATAAATTTCTTAGCCTAATTTACCTAAGTAATGAACCCTTAATTGAAAATTACTTAGTGGGAGGAAAAATGATATATATGATATGTTTGATTCCCCTACGTTCTCGGGTAATTCACACCGTGAGATTCATCTTGGCCTCAAGACACCTTAATGCGTCCCCCTATGGATGGTGTTCGCAAGAGTCAATATCTAGGTGAATTAAAGAAAGTGTTTATACTAAGTTGGTGAAGGACGTGTGTCAACAAATCCCACAATCTTATTATTGGTTGACAACATGAGATTCATGCTTGACCTCGAGGTGTCTGGATGCGTTCTCCTATGGATGATGTTTGCATTGGTCAATATTAGGGTTAACCCTTGCAAAAGATAGGACTATAATCTTTTGTTCTCATTATTTTTCTTCCCTACAGAAGACTTGTTGGGTCAAAGAATATAAATTCCAAAATGAAGGGTTACACTTACAAGAATTCATTAAGGTAGTTAAGATCAAAATTTTGGTAACAAAATATGTAGGAATAAGAGTTATTCTAGTGTAATATTTGATTAAGAATGTCTCAATCCAGTGAAGGAGTAACTAACTGCTCTATGGTGGCTTTTATTCTAACTCACCGGAGTATCATAACAATAGAAATTTTGAATTAATATAAATAATATTCATATTAAATTTATTGGGTTCATTTTTAATTTCTATGCTTAATTTGAATTGGTATAAGATTGCATATAGTCAACTAACACGTTTTATATAGTTCAAAGTTATGTTTTTTTTCCTCTTAAGAGTTTTATTTTTAATTATCAATATAAGTCAAAAGGTTTGATGAATAAGTTACTTGGAAAAATATCATGAATACTAAATGGCATTGTGATCTTAAATTTGTCTTTAATTTGGAAAATATTCTCAAAAGGGATGTTGCCAAATGCCAAATCATGATGTGTTCATGAGTTATAAATGGAGTGATGGCTTACATTTATCATTTGGATAACATATAATGTGTTTGAATTATATAGTAAAGTCATGAAAAAAAAAAATATATTGCATGTTGGAGTCATTGGAACTTAAATGACCTCAAAAGTTTAGTATTATCTGAGTCAAGAAAAATTTCTATGACTAGAGCAAATAAGGAAAATGCTTCCAAATTAGCTTGAGATGTCATACAATGAGAAATTTTAGAAATACCTCAAGAAGAAGAAAAATAAGAATAAATAAATTTGATTTACTAAGCCCTTTGTAAGAATAAAGACTCACACCTTGATAGTTGAATAAGGATTCATTATCGGAATTTTTTTCATTACAATTCAATTGTGATTCTTGTCAAATACTTAAATTAGTAGAATAGTACAATTTTGAATTATGAAAGTACTGTAAAGCTGGTTTACGACATTTCAGTATTTGGATAAGTCGAGACACTTGTGTCAAAACGAACTCTTAGTGAAATAAATGTTCAAAAGTACACCTAAATGTAGGTAGCTCTTGAGGAGTTTATAAAATGATCTTTTGTACATTCCAAAATAAAATAATATTTTTGTGTGACAAATATAGATTTTACTTGGAATGTCAAAATGAAAGGTTGTGAACCTGTAAAAAGGTTGAATTCTGTTGATGAATTAGCAAGTTTTGTTAACAATATGTTTTCATTTCAATGTCAATTTCTAATTTTCAAATAGATGAGTCTTCATTGTAGTGAGAGAGTTATGAGATAATTCAATCTTTACCAATGTTTATTTGAAGTCTACATTGTCATATTGGATGACAAGATGAAAACTTATAAACCTCAAAAGTAGTTGGAGAGTTATAAGATGAGTCAATCTCCGTTATGACTTATTGAAAGTCAAAGTTCTCATACTGGATGATAAGAATTGAAGGAGGTTGACAAAAAGAAAATTTGTCAAAGTCATAAATTTGAGATAAAATAGTGTACTCTCAATCATTTTTTTAGCTTTTCATTATGGGGTCAAACCCAAAGGATATGAATGGATCTACAAAAGGAAAACTTGAAAGTGTAGAACTTGGAGATAGAGATCTTCAAAAATAAGACTATTGGTGTAAGGTAGAAACCAGTGCTAGAACCAGTGGATGAAACTAGACCGTGAGTCAATTTTCTCATTAGTTACTATAATCGAGTATTTATGCATTATTTGATTCATTGTTGTATATGAGATATGTAAAAATGAATTAATTCTTTTATGAAAAGAATAATGCATCTACACAAATTCAAACAAATTTTCAAAGATAAGACTTGTAAAAAGGTTTGAAAAATTGTGATGTTCATTTGAGAAATAAATCTTACAATTAGAATCTTTAAGAATAAAGGTTTGATATAGTATCATAACCTATGACTTTGAATAATGAAGAAATTATTGCACAAACAAAAAAGTGAAAAGTGGGTATTTATCTGTTTTATGCTGATATTTACTTATTATAAATGATGTAGAAATTAGTATAAAATCTTGACTATTTAATCAATTTCAAATAGTTTATTTGAAATGTTTTGTATATTAAATGTCCACATAGAGATGTTGAGGACAGGTGTTAAGTTTGTCTCATGCATCTTACACTTACAAAGTAATTATTTAATATTCGATGCAATAGCTTCAGATGGAATGGTAATGTACCATTCTATAATGAAGTCAATATGTCTAAGAGAAAAGTTTCCTAAGACACCTTAAGTGTTGAGAGGATGTAAATTTTTTATGAGACTTAATTAACATTTAATATACAATTGGTTAATTATATAGGTTAAGTCACTAGTATGATCATTGAGTTTAAAAATTAAAAATTATGAATAATGAGATGTTGGTGTATAAAGTTTAAGATATGATCTTTTACGGGATACACTGTTTCATACTAGATTTAGAGAAATTCATGTTTTATCTTAAGTGGTGTCCATTGGACTACAAGACAATATCTTTGCTTGTGAAGCAATAATTTGCATAGTCAAGTATATCCTTATGCATTTAAAAGTTGTTTTAAATATGCATGAGTCTATCCATTTTATGAGATAATGCGGTGTAAGACAAGTTCAAGGATACTAGTGAACACCAAGTTGTAGGAATAAAATAGATTGAGAGAAACATCATGGTGGTGACCAAATATTTTTTTTGTGGATATAACATTTTGAATTATGTAAAAGGATTCACTAGGCTAAAGTGTGAGAGGATCTCCTAGAATATCTAGGACTACGAGATATGTCTCTAGTGTGCTAGGGCAAGTGAGAGAGTATGTTAATTATAGAGTATACCCTAGGATATATGTCTCACTGGCTTGTGTTTCACTGATTTTAGAGCAAGTGAGAGATTGTTGGGATGTATGCCTTAAAGCCTCGTAGTTATATGTTATTTGAAATAACGATTGAGTATTTAATGCAATGATCCATTAAAGAAAGATCCAAAGTTATTTTATGTAACTTAAATATGTATATGGTTGACATACAAGTGGCCCCGACCCCACGGGTCAAATGGACATCTCTACACAAAACCGTCTATGAGTTACACAAAAACCATTTTTCTCTGACAAAAATTCCTCTCATCTTTAACTCTCTCCCTAAAAAATTTAAGACAATGCCACAAATCTTTCTTTGATTCTCAACCTTAAGGAGAATATGAAGGTGCCTAAAAAATTATTTTGATGGAATTGTTGTGATTTGGTGTTGATCCAAGAAGAGATCGTAATAGTTTGGAGAGAATTTCATGATGTTTTTTGGACTTTAAAGATTAGTATCTTTCTTAAACATTTTCTCTTCTTCCCTACAGTTTGAAGCATGCTGTAAATTTTCTTTCTAGAATGCATATTTAGGTTGCTGAATTTTATGATTCTATGTAAATTAAAATTGGGAAACGATCTTGCTTCTGCCTAAAGTTTTCACAAACCTTTCATGTGGTATCAAATCGGCGTTTTTGGTTTTCAAATTTTAAATTTTCGAAATCAAAATCTAGTTGATTGTGGGATTCTGCACAAAAAATATGTTTATGTTGATAAATATATGGGTTTATGCAATATACGGTTGTTTTTCGAGATTGAACTGTTTAGATTTACTGATTTCCTTACAAAATGGTTTTAAGGACTTGGTGTTTTGGGTATATTTGATGCAATAGAGTCTGTATTTATTTTTTCCTGTGTCATTCGTGAGTTTTCCAATGAAATCTGAAAAAGCAAGGCTCAATTCGGAGCAAAAATGAAAGAGTTTGCAATTGTATAGTAGGCGACTATATAGTAGCATCGCGATGATACGTTACGGCAGACGAAGTTGAACTTTTGTAGCATCGTGATGCTAGGGCACGACGTCGGGACGCTCCGAGATGGATGAGCACACAGTTCAGGCGATTCATCTGGGTGGTCCGATTCGTTGAGTGCAATGGTTCGTAGGTTGGTTAAACCTTTTTGCTCCGGTTCAGCTGCAATTTTATTTATAATAATTTAGTTTTATAATTAATTAAATTAATATAAAAGTTATATTAATTTAATTAATTATTTAGGAGTCTAATCCCAGTCTATTTATTGCTCATTAAATTATGCATTGATGTATGGTTTAATTTTTTTATATGTCATAATGTATGCCATATAGAAAATCTCACCATAGGTTATAGATTTAATCATGAATCATAAGTATTATAAATGTTATAATTGAAGGATCCCTTAAACAAGTGTATCCATGAGCGAATGCGGATCTTTCCGATTTCATTGTGACCGAATTACCACACATACATTCTAACAACTAAATATGCATTGTAATGCTAAATATAGTCATGCTTTAACAGTTAATATACAAATGACTGAGTATACGTACTAGTTGAAGACAATCTTCAATCATACTCAGTCCATCGGAAGCTAATCCTCTACACTCCTTATTGCCTAGCAATCAGTCTCATAACAACCCCACGATCGTCTACACGAACGACAGTGCATAAACAAACAGCAACCAGGGACTACACCACCACTCGAAGCCCTTGGTATTCTCGGAGTGAGATTCCAAAGAGTGGACTTTGATGGAATTGGTAGAGGGAGGAGGAAAAGATGATCATGTAGAATGAACAAGCAAGTAGGAGATAGTAGATGACTATCGTATAGTCGGGTGCTTGTCGTTTAGAGAAAAGGTACACGTAGGTTTTACTAAGCGATTGTCTAGCAAATAGTAAGCGATCGTTTAGGTTTGCTCGGCACGCTAAGCGATCGTTTAGAAAAGGTAAGTGATCGTTTAGTGCGTGGGTATACGATCGTTTAGGACAATAGGTGTTATCGCATAGGCTCTCAACGCTAAGTGATCGCGAAGTTTTCACACCGTGAGAGAATTTCTGAGTATATAACAAAAAAGAAACTAATTTTCATTTTATTCTTCAGTTACTAGAACCGAATTCAATTTTCCCACTTTCGCACGATTTCGGAGAAATTCTCGGACAATTATCTCATAACCACCTATTTAATTAAATAATGAATACAATCATATCATATTCTTAACCTATAGTTTGATATCATATATATACTATAGTAATTTCTTCTCTACTTGATATAAATCATATTTATATCTAATTTCCTCCAAAATAATGTATCTAATACATTTAGTCAGTTATATCATATATAGTTAACCAGTTCAATTATATCATATATAATCAAACTCCCTCTTGTCAATTTGAACATTTCAAACTGACTCAAAAACTGATTATCAACATTATCCAAGCTACCAAGGGGACCTTATGGACCTATGTGTCGAAGCTCCAACGGTATGTGAATAGTTGACTAAACTCTTTAGCCACGAGATCCACCATTCGTTAACTGTTAGGCATTCCACTAAAGACCAACAGCTGAATTCTTCTTACCACAGATATATTTCTGTCTCCATTGGATATAACCAATCATGAGTACGATGACCCTTCACAGATGCTCATAAGTACAATTGGGCTAATTTACCGTTTTGATCCTGTAGTTACATCTCACTCCTTAAGTACCATTGATTCCTCTAATGAACAATACAACATAGTCCAACTATGTGTGAACACCTCTCAGGCCAAGAGAAGGTATGTGGTGCCATATCGTTCAAGTCTTGAAATTAGCCTTTAAGGGAAGCTATCTATCTACTTGCCCCTACATTGGGAAAGAAGTGAATTCCATCTTGTGTAGCTGAGTCCCCAGCTCCCAAATCAGACGAATCCCTAAAATGGTAGGTTTGAGTTGGCGACCTGGCCCCTCGTACCCATACAAATCAAAGGACCGCCCTTAATGACAGGAGTTCCCAACTCACTCAGGATTGAGGTCATGTTACCTATAGTCATCCTAGTGAAATGAAGTCTCTGTCATTAACTGTGTTATATAACGAGACGTTAACACTTCGTGTTCAGGTCTTAAACTCTTTGTATAGGACGCCCCTGCTTGCATGTCCCCTACACGAATGATCAAGATTAGACCATCTGTGACAAGTCACAACACTTGTGACNGCCCCTGCTTGCATGTCCCCTACACGAATGATCAAGATTAGACCATCTGTGACAAGTCACAACACTTGTGACCATTCCACAAAGCGGGCCGCATCCGTAGTGTTACTAGGATAAGGTTTCCCTCCTATATCCATATACTACAGACCATTTTGGTTATTACTTAAGACATGATCCACTTGTATGTCACCACATACATGCTTAAGTTACATCCAAATAACCAAGGATTTTAGGTTTATTGGTTTGTGGTAAAGCAAATAAACATTTAACTAAGCAAATACAAGATATGAAGTAAATATCATATATTATACATCACAAGCGTTCGTACAAACTGTTTACAAACTACAGGACATGAAACTTTAAAGCATCAATCCCAACAATAATATGGTTGCATGATTCAATTTTATAGCATGCTTTTGCTCATGTATCATATAATATAGGGTAATTGCAACTGGTAGCATTTTTAGGAATAATAACCAAGTGTATAACATCATTTAAAAAATTGCAAATATAGCCAAGTCTATTAGCGATAGACTTCTATCGTTGATAGACTCTTACCAGTCATATGATCTATCACTGATAGACTCTTACTAATAATATGGCCTATCTCTGATAAACTATTTAAATTTAGCCATATTTGTAATTTTTTTTATATTATGTTATATCTCCTAATACTTTGGGTCTAATGTCTATATTTGCAACTGTCCCTATAATGTAAATATTAGAGTATATAGTGCATGCATTAAGGACATTGTCATGCATCATTTATATTATAATTGTTATAATATATAGTAAGCATGTTTGGATGAATGTCATTATTAATTTCATTACCTTAGTATATAAACATTATGTATATTAAGTAATGAAATTGAAACTGCATGAAGCATGTCATTACTTTAGGTAATTTTTTTTTATAATTTTTATAATTTTCCTAAGTATGATTTTGAATGAAATACCTAGTTTTAAATTTTGATTTTATAATTGTTATAATTAAATAAAATTAGAAATTAAAATTAATAATAAAGAATTAGATGCAAATTTAGGTTAAAACCATTTTTAAATAGTTTAAAATATGATTCACATATACCCAAGTTCACAATATTTCAAATATGATTAGAAATTAGTTTAATATTTTTAATCAGTTTAATAAGATTAGATTGGTTTTAGTAAAAGATTAAAGTTGTAGTAAATGTATCTATAAGGGACCTTTGTCTAAGGCCAATTTTGTCTAGGCTGGGGTATTTAAGCTAACGAAAATGGAACACCTCTACTTGGGAACTGATCTGGAAGGTAAATTAGATAGATGTGCTACAAACATGCAATTGTTGATTAAAAAGTTTATTAAAATGTTTAATGAACATTGATCAAAGTTTTTTTTAACTATCCAAAGTAAGTATTACTATAGGGCAAACTTAAACAATTACTTAATAAAAATAAGTAGCCGTATTTTTTCTAAGTTAAATTAACCTTAGGTAAAAAAAATTAGTGGGAGGAAAATAGGGTATATGATACTTCATTGTTCCTATCACGTTTCTCCCTCATAGTTCACACCGTAAGACCTATAGTCGATCTTGAGCCATCTTTGCTTGTGCCCCCCTATGGATGTTGTTTGTATAGGTCAATACCAAGGTGAATGGAGAGAGTATTTATAGTAAGTGGGAGCAGAACGTGTGTTAACACATCCCACGATCTCTCTCATTAGTTTATAGTAAATTTTTATGTTCGGCCTTGAGAAACCTTTGCTTGTGTCCTCCTATGGATGACATTTGCATAACTCTTTACTCAAACTCCAGAAATGGATAGGGTTGTTTTAGTTTTTGCCCCAATTGATTTTTCTCTATGGTTGGTTCATTGGAGGCAGAACTCTAGAATCTAAAATGAGGGATTACACTTACGAGAAAATGTTAAGCTAGTTAACGATTTTTTAACCAAACAATGGTGACTAACTATTACAAAAACAAGGAATTATTCTATTTATTAGTTCAGATGGTCTCATTCCAGTGAAGGGGTACCTGATCACCCTATGGTGGCCTTTATCCTACCTAACTGAAACATCATTACAAAATAGATGTCACATAAGGTGCATTAAATATTTTTGCTAAAATTTATTGGTTTTTCCAAAATGGGTAATGCATGATTTACTAATATAAATAAATTGTATGTTTTAGCAAATTTACAATATGACTTCTTTGACTCTTAATTTACTTGCCGCCGATAAACTTACTGACAAAAATTACATCACCTAGAAAAACACAATCAATACAGTTCTGATTATTAATGACTTAAGATTTGTCCTAATGGAGGATTGTCCTCCAGTCCCAACTTCTAATGCCACTTGAAATATTTAGGAGGCATACAAGCGCTGGGTACGGGCAAATGATAAGGCCCGAGCGTAAATCTTGGCAAATATATTTGAGGTCTTGGCCAAGAAGCATAAGCCCATGCTTACTGCCTGTGAGATTATGGAGTTGCTGAAGGGAAATATTTGGACCATCGTCCACTCAACTCAGAAATGACACTCTTAAGTTCATCTTCAATGCCCGTGCGCAAGAAGAGACCTCTGCTCAAGAACACGCTCTAAACATGATGGTCCATTTTAATATGTCATTTATGAAACCAGTCGGGTTAGCTTCATCTAGAAACTTTATCTGAAAGTTTCCTACAGTTTTATAGTAACGCTGTTATGAACAGAATTGACTACAACCAGACTACCCTGCTCAATGAGCTACAGACCTATCAGTCTTTGATGAATCCAAAGAATAGAAATGTGAGGAAAATGTTGCCTCGTCCTCTAAGAGGTTCTACAGAATTCGATCTTTGGCACCAAGTTTATACTTTCCTTTTCCAACACCAAAAAGTGGAAGAAGAATAAAGGTGGAAAAGGGGAGGCTAACCCACTAGCTGCCGCCCAAAAGGGCAAGAAGACTAAGGTTGCAAAGGGAATTTGTTTCCATTGCAACCAGGAGGGACATTGGAGAAGGAATTGTCCCAAGTACTTGGTAGAAAAGAAGAAGGTCAAGCAAGATAAATACGATTTACTTGTATTGAAAAGTTGCTTAGTGGACAATGATGATTCAGCCTAGATAATTGATTTGGGAGCCACTAACCACGTTTTTTCTTCATTTCAGGGTATTAGTTCCTGGCGACAGTTGGAGGTTGGTGAGATGATGATGCGTGTAGAAACTGAGCACTTGTCTCTGCGAGGGCAGTAGGAGGACTCCGGCTGACTTTACAAAAAATATTTATTTTATTAGAAAATGTTTATGTTGTTCATGACTTGAAGAGGAACTTAATTTCTGTAAAATGTATTTTTGAACAAAATTATACTTTATCTTTCTCTGTAAATAAAGTGTTTATTTATAAAAATGGTATTAATATTTATCTTGCTAACTGGAGGAAAATCTATATGTGCTAAGACTATTAGCAACTAAAGCTCTTCTAAATACTGAACTGTTTAAACCTACGGTAACTTAGAATAAAAGACAGAAAATTTCTCCTAAAGAAAATGCTCATCTTTGGCACCAAAGATTTGGAAACATAAATCTCAATTGATCGAGAGACTGGTTAAGAATGGACATCTAAATAAGTTAGAAGAAAATTCTTTATCTGTATATGAGTCATGCCTTGAAAGCAAAATGACTAAAAGATCTTTTACTGAAAAAAGTCACAGAGCCAAAGAGCCCTCAGAGCTTGTACATTTAGACCTTTGTGTTCCGATGAATGTTAAGGCAAAAGGAGGGTTTGAATATTTCTTCACATTTATATACGATTATTCTAGATATGGGTATGTTTATTTAATGTAACATAAGTCTGAAGCTTTTGAAAAGTTCAAAGAGTACAAGGTTCAAGTTGAAAATGCATTAAATAAAATAATTAATACATTTTGATCTAATCAAGGTGGAGAGTATATGGATTGATATTTTAGGACTATTTGATAGAACATGGAATAGTATCCCAACTCTCGACACCTGGTATACCTCAGTAAAATAATGTATCAGAAAGGAGAAATTGAACCCTGTTAGACATAGTATATGATGAGTTATGCTTCCTTACCTGATTCGTTTGGGTTATACAGTGCAAACTACAACCTACAATTTGAACTGTGTTTTGTCCTAGAGTGTTACTGGAACACCTTCGGAATTATGGAATGGTCGTAAAGGTAGTTTATGCCATTTCAGGATCTAGGGTTGCCCAGCGCATGTATTTGAGGCAAATTCTAAGAAATTGGAATCTCGTTCAAAATTGTGCCTATTTGCAGGTTACCCTAAAGGAACAAGAAGTGGTTACTTCTACGATCTTAAAGATAATAAAGTGTTTGTATCGACAAATACTACTTTTTTTTAAAGAGAACCACATAAGGGAGCATAAGCTCCGTAGTAAGATAATGTTAAGTGAACTTTTCAGTGAAACTACTGAACCTTTGACAACCAGCTTCAGATTTGGGGGCTGGATGAAGTGACTGGCGATGGAGGGACCAAAGACAGCGGCGCAGAACCAGAGGGGCGGCGGCGACACTAGGAGTAAAGCTGGTGACGTTAGGGTTCCTGATCGGCTACTGTTGAGGATGTATTTGCAGGGATTGAATATACCGGTCAATGTCGGTTTGAAAGGCAATGATAGTGGTGGTCGTCGAAGGTTCCATCAGCGACTGTGGCAGAAGCGATGTTGGTGCAGCACTAAGGTTATCTTTCACCGAATGATTTTCGGTGATAACGACTAGGGTTTCATCACCACGCTCTGATACCATGTGAAAAGAGAAAATAGAGAAAGAGGAGATACAACATTTACATGAAAAACTCTAGAATAGGGAGAACAAACCACGATAGAGAGAATCCAGTTTTTTTATTTTTTTACATAATGTGAGAGATACTAGAGGATTCTTATTTATAGGCTCTAACAAGCCTAAATACAAAAAAGGAAAAGAAGGTTTCTTTAAAATCTAATCCTTCTCTTTGGGTAAACCTTTTTGCCACTAGTCTAGCTTTGTAGGTCTGTACCTTACTAGCTTGGTCTCGTTTTCTCTAGGGTAAAATAAATAACTACAATACCCTCGGGACTATAAACAATCAACTAAGTCCCTTATTTCCATCAACCACTAAAAAATATTTGTATATAAATATGTACACATACATGATAAAAAAATAAAAATTTTAGCTCATTACTAGTGTATTTAAAATTTTATAAATATATATGTAACTCGAAACTTTAAGCATTAAAAATAGGTGTATAAACATAAAGAAAGGAAAAAAAAAGTGCATCTCCGTTAATTCAAACACAGGTCGCCACGGTTAACACTCTCGATTGCACGACCACTGAGCCAACTTCATTTTTTGACCTTGGGGGCACGTGAAAATAAATATCAATAAATACTTAATTTTTATATTTAATAAAAATTAAAATATAAATAAATGTAAACCAACATGATGTGAGGGGGCACATGCCCTTAACTCCTTCATAGATCTGCCTCTAGGTCTATCACTGATAGGCTTTAGAAGCAAAATCTAAATTTTTCTATATTTGGAAATTTTTTTGTATTGTGCTATATCTATAAATACTTTGAATCTAATTACTATATTTGTAATTGTCCTTTTTCTTTCCTATTGCGTGTAAGATACCATCTTTGATTCAATAGATTTCAAAATATTAAAGCTTAGTTTAGACATAAACTTTAGAATGATGGAAAGTGAGTTGCTTAGCGAATGAGAAGTATATTTGAAATTGTATGTTAATTATAATTATTTCAAAAGTTGATGATTCGATTTTTCATCTCACATATTATAAAAAAAAAATACATAAAAGTAATTAGTATTTATAGATAAATGAATTCCACTAAAAAAAAAAATCACTCCCTAACAAATAATGCAAAACTCATTAAATACATAAGGATGGATCATGTAGATAAGTATTAACACAATAATTAATATTTAGGTGTGGAAGGGTTTTCAACCAATGACGATTTTAACTTAAAGAAAGATCTCCAGCTTTTAAGCTACTTTTTTTTTTTTTTTTTTTAAGGAAATGTCATCAACTTAAACAAGTTGATAGTTGGTCAAGTTGATAAATATAATTATAAATATTTTGAAAGGTAAAATACTATTTTAGTTCTTATATATATTTTAGAATTTATTCAACTTTAATTTCTATATCTTTTAAACGTTCAATTTTACTCTCGAATTTTTTTTTTTTTTTGCAAAAAAATGTTCAATATAGAGCACCAAGAAGCCGTTGGTGACCTAGCTCGTCCCAAAGTCGCATTGAAGTCTTGGATTTTTTTAATTATCATTTTGCTCAAGCCAATTCCATAGGATGACACTCATGAATGTTACAACTTAAACTATCTCTTGCATTAATCAACAAAATATCCAGACTTTATATTTATAATACTTTTAATAAATTTTAAATTTACTTTTTATGGATAGTTTTATTTATTTTTTTTTTTTAAAAAAAACCTTTATTATCTATTAACTTCTCACTATAAATTTTGAAAACGTATTTCTATAGTATATTTTTACATATGAAAATTATTATTATTATAAAGACTAAAATTAAAAAATAAAAAAATCATAAAAGGGTAGTTTAACCTTTTTAATAAATATAGTAAAGAGTGTAGTTTTGTTTACATGATTGTGTTTCTGAATGAGTCATATAAACACAGAGAGATCTGTCATTTGTTGGCTTCAATTGCCATGTGCTTCCCACTCTCTCTTTAATTATTTAAGACTTATTTTTAAAGAAACAGCTGAAGCCATGTTTTAATAATAATAATAATAATAATAATAATAATAAAAAGTTGAGCCAATGGGATGGCTGCAGTTCTTGATTGGATGCTTCTTCTCCTTCTGAAAAAAATTAAAGCTGACTATTATTTCTTTTCTGCCCATAAAACATTCCCTGCCAAACTTTTCTCATGAGTGCATTTCCCCCCCTCCCCCCCTTCATCTCCCTCCTTATGTTTAGTTTTCTGTCCAACAATGTGTTTTTTTTTTTTTTTTTAACTTCAGAATTTAACCATCATCGTGTCATTTGTTTCTGTTTGGTGGTGGATCCCACCATGAAAAGATGAGGATAGACTTCACTCCTTGTCGTTGCCAAATAGTTTTAAAATGGAATCCTATATTTATTTATCTAACATAATATCGGAGTGTAGGAAACCTAAACTTACATTCGATAGGAAAAAAACAGAAAATAATTTTACTCTTTTAATTATCAATTGGTTTTTAGAAGAAACCCCATATTTATCTAATAAGGTTCCAAAGTCTATAAAAATGTTGAAAAATTGTTCTAGATGACCAAAATAGAATATTCCATTGGAAATATGGTCATTTTCTGAATTGTATGATTTATGGCAAAAAAGGTGATGTGTAGACCCCATCTGCAGAAGTAATTTTTCAATTATGCCAATGCCTCCTATACACGATTGATGGATATTTTTCTTCATTTTAGGAAAACCCACGACAGTTTAAAACTTCAATTTTTTGGGATTTAATTTTAAATATAATTTAATTAAGATTACAATGTGGATTTTTACTTGCTTCTTGAGGATTTCAATCAACACGACAGTTTTAGATTTCGACTAAGGCATATTGATGATGAACAACCTTGCAAGGATTTCGAAACCTTGTTGTGTAACCTTCAAAGCCGAAATTTATGTGCAACGTCTATCAAAAGGAAACAACCTTAGCAGCTAGCAATATAGGACAATGTCCAATGAAGAAGTTGGCGTGGGTAACCCCAACCTTTGTTCTAGCTGATCGTTTTCAAGAGCATGGAGTAGAATAATTGGTTTTGTAGGGTCAAGGAAAAGTTAAAAAGTACACAGCGATGGTTGAACATTTTTGTCAAATATTTGATTATGGACAAAATTGAAGGATGGACAAATTTGAGGGTTCAGAAGCTCTCCTAATCTTATGAATATATGTAGACACATTTGAAACTCTTAGCCAAAATAACTAAGGATGGAAGAAAGGTGTCGTTTTTCTCTCTTTAGAAATAAAATGTATTCTTGATAGGAGTTTTTCATTTGAATATTGTAAATACTAAGTATTTGCATGTTTTTTTTCAAATCTGTTAAACTCTTCTTTACACTATTCTCTTGCTTTTTATTATTCTAATCCTCCAAATTTTGATGAGTTGCAAATATCAAGTACTTACATGCACGAAATATTTTTTTTTACTTTTTTTTTTTTAAGATTTTAAGTGATTTTTAAATGTGTGAATACTAGGTATTTACATTTTTTTTTCAAATCTATTAAATTCTTTTTTATACTGTTTATTTATCTTTTATTATTCCAACATTTGAGATTTTCAATGTCTGTATTAAGTTTTCCAATAGAAAACCCTTTTGTTGAATATAGTATTTCCATCAAAATATTTAATTTGTTATAATAGAGTATTTGTATAGTGATTGTTTTTTATTTTTATTGTATTTACAAGACTCAACCTACAAAAGTTTAGTTGTTACCAAGTATTTGTATAGATCAATTTTAAGCAGATTGCTTCACTTTCTTTAGAGGCTATCATGGACACCAAATCTCTATAAGTATTTTTTTTTTTTTCAAAAACATCATTTTTTTAGTTTGTTTAAATTAGTATATTATCTTAAATTTATAAATTTTAGGGAATTTTTGGTCGGGTAGTTAAGAACATTAGATATTTTATTTTTAATTTATTAGATTTGTTTAAAGACACCATAATTATAGGGATTGGACAACAAGGATATATTTTTCCATTTTTTGTTTTTAAAAATTAGAAGATTTTGTTGTTTGGCCATTTTTCCAAACTCAAATCGGTTTAGCCATTTTTTAAAAATATTATTCTATTTTAGCCATTTCTCCAATCCATCTTAAAATGTTCAAAACAAGTATTTGGTTCGAAAAGAAAAAAATGGGCTCTAGACGTGCAAAGGAAAAGGGCTATTTTAACTAATCTAAAAAGTTTTTGAATTTTCCAAACCAACTTTTTTTTTTAACAAAAAGGGAAATTTGGAATAGGTGGCAAATAAAAAATATATAATTAGGGATGTGTCTTTAACATATGAACAATTGTAGATATGACAAAATTCTCAAATTTAAATTTTCGTTTATTCTGCATTCCAATTTTGTCCTTTTAACAAACCCACGTTTTTTGGTATATTAGTCAACTGTATATTTTTTTGGTATATTTAACAAACCCAAGTATTTGGTATATCAGTTGTATATTTTTTTCATTAATTTGTATACTTTTTATATTTTTTGTTTGCAGCAATATGAGTTATTACTCATTTTAATTTTTATATTTGCTATATATATTTATCTATTTTGTAGTGTTTTCCTTTTAAAATGATGTTGTTTCTTTCGTTTTTAAGTACAAATGTACAATAGGCTAAAGAAATTCAATCTAAAACTCATTAACTCTCAATTTAGTATACTCATTTTGATAATTTGGACGTGTTTGGAATAACTAGAGAAAAAAATGTTTTTCAGAAAAATCATTTTTGTGATTTTTTTAAAATACTTAAATAACTAGTCATTTTCAACCGTGTATCAATAATATATCAAATGGATCAAGTGTCTATCAATAGTTCAAGTGTATATCAACAATGTATTAAGTGTATCAAACATATCTAGTAGTGTATCAAGTGTATATAAAAAGTGTATGAAATGTTTCAAGGGTATCAAGTGTATTAGGTGTATCAAGTGTATCATGTGGGTTGAGCTTGATTTTTGCTATTTTTGCAAAACTAATAAGTTTGGGCAGTTGACCTAAATTTTGACACTTATTTTGCCAAAACTGCAAAAACCCTTATGTTTTGAATAGATAGGGTTTTGAAATAAAGGTTATCTAACAAAACAAAACTTGTTACATGTGATGTTATAATAATTCCAAGAACATTTGTCAGAAACGGCAAGACCCTCAGACGACGAACAGGACAACAGCAAACGGTCAGGTCACAACAATCGAGCAAAGAATAAAACCTGCAAAACAAAAGCTCATTATAGGCTGAGTCGCGGAGCTTGCTCTCTTTAAGACGTTTCACGGCTCTACTCAAGTGTACAAGCAGGTCAGGAATAATGCCACGTTGTCCCCAGGATAAAATAGCCTAAAAAGAAAATTCAATCGAAAATGCACCGTTACCGACCAGAACACACATCCTTTTTGACTCACTGCTCGGAAAACGGAAAGTGGAAGAGTAGAAGAGGAGAACTTTTAAAGGAAGTGAAAAAACTGTATTGTGAACTGTTGAAGGCCATGCCTTTTATTGGCCTTCAGCGTGAAACTGTCGCGTGAGAAAAAGGTGGACAGCCTTAGAACGTGCGAGGGGGCCTGAAGACTCGCCGAAAGACGCGCGCGGAAGACCAAGTTTTTTTTTCTGGTTTTAAATAAAAAAATAATAATTATCACACACACACGCACCTCGTCACACCATGCCCGTCCGATCAGACGTCCACCGAATCCACATTTGTCTATCTCTTCACTCCCTCCAAAACATGGGTACCCCTTGGGGCCCAAACCTAAAGCCCAAGATTAGAGTACAAAAGGAAGACTTTTAAATCAAAATTTTCTAATGTGGGATTCTCCAACCAAAGGTTGGTTCCCTCTTATTTTTTAAAATTAAATTTTCTCCCGACAATCCCCTACTTGAAAATTTAAACAAAAGAGAAGAGGAAAAAGTTTTTTCATCGAGTAGTTTCAGTCTATACAACACTATGCATAAGAAAAGGTATCTTACGACTTGAACCTTTACGTAGTGTAGATGATTCAGAATATACTAGAGTAACCCTTGGTTTTGAACTCTATCTTTAACAGCATCTCACATAGTGTGTCATTAGGGTGTAGTACGAAAGTCCGTGCTTTAAGGCCTAGCACGTGTATCCCGGTTTAATGAACGCTCTAGAGAATTTGCCTAAAAACTCCATAGGAAGCGACCCTCACTTCCACATTCACATAGGTGAGTCTATCAAGAGCACTCTTATAGCTAGGTATCCAACTTGTCATCAAGTATAGATCTCATTAAGAACTGAGTCCAACCTTTCTTATGCTTCAGGATATCATGCTCAGACTCTAAGTCATAGGAATGGAACTCTGTGTTTGGTTTAGCATGATTCATTTTATATCACTTGTGATCAGTTATTACCCGTTGAACCTGTTTCTTGGGATCTCCAGTCTACAGGTTGGGTTTTCCTCACCATGATTCATCTTTCTATAGGCATGAGTCCCATCATTTCTGAGGTTTTGAATACCTTCTCTCTGGCCAGTCCTTTCTTCAAAGAATCTGCCAAATTTTCATCAGTCCGTATATGATCCACTCTAATTGTACCGGTAGTGAGAAATTTTCTAATGGTGTTGTGCTTACGATGTATTTATCGTCTCTTTCCGTTGTAGTAACAGTTCTGAACTTTTGCGATTGCTACATTACTATCACAATGGATCAATATGGCTGGTATCGACTTTTCCTATAAGGGAATCTCTGATAGCAAACTTCTAAGCTAGCCTGCTTCTTCACTAGCGGCCACTAGTGCTACCATTTCTGACTCCATCGTAGATTGGGCTAAAATAGTCTGTTTTTTGGACTTCCAAGAGACAACACCGCCTGCTATATTAAAGATATAGCCACTTGCAGCCTTTGAATAATCCGAAAGAGAGTTCCAGCCAACATCGCTGAACCTTTCCAGGATAGCGAGAAACTTTTGATAATGTAATCCTAGGTTTTTGGTTTTCTTCAATTACCTCATTACCCTTTCTATAGCATTCCAATGCTCTTTACTAGGTCTACTAGTAAACCTACAAAGTAATCCTACAGCATAAGCTAAGTTAGGCCTAGTACAGACAGCAACGTATCTAAGACTGCCTATGATGCTCACATACTCAGATTAATTAACATTATCACAAGTGTTCTTGAACAACTTAACACTAGGGTCATAAGAAGTACAGGCTGGTTTCTAATCAAAGTAATTATATTTCTTAGAATCTTTTCTATGTACTGAGATTGATCCAAAGAAATTCCCTTTTCATACCTATTCCCTTTTATGCCAAAGATTACACTAGCTTCTCCTAAGTCTTTCATGTCGAAGTTTGCACTTGATATTGATTTCACATCATTTATGATGTGCAAGTTTGACCCAAAGATCAACAAATCATCTACATATAGACACAAGATAGTGTAGAGATTATTTTCAAACTTATAATAGATGCATTTGTCACTTTCATTAACGTTGAAACCTTTAGATAGGATAAGGTCGTCAAATTTTTCATGTCATTACTTAGGAGCTTGTTTTAGTCCATAGAGAGATTTGTCTAATTTACACACCTTATTTTCTTGACCATGGACTACAAAACCCCTAGGTTGTTCCATGTAAATCTCTTATTCAAGTTCACCATTTAGGAAAGCGGTCTTTACATCCATCTGATTTAGTACGAGGTTATAAAGGGCAGCGAAAGAAAACAGGACACAAATTGAGGTAATTCTAGTGACAGGGGAGAAGGAATCAAAGAAATTTATGTTTTCTCTTTGTCTAAGACCCTTTTCCACTAACCTAGCTTTAAATTTGCCAAGAGTTCCATCAGGTCTAAGTTTCCTCCTTAAGATCCATTTGCACCTTATTGCCTTGCAACCTAGGGGTGCATCTACTAAGTGCCAAGTCCTATTTGACTCAAGTGAGTCTATCTCATCATTTATGGCTTCTTGCCATAGGCTGGCATCTACAGAGGACAAGGCAGTTTTCAGATCTTTAAGATCTTCTTCTATATTATAGGTTAGGAAGTCATTTCTGAAATCTTCGGCAGTTTTAGCTCTTTTGCATCTTCTAGGTTCTGCGTCGGTTTCCTCTCTAGGGTTAGGATTTCTAACTGGGGTTAGACTATTTGATCCCGAGTCCCCACTATTCCTTGATTTAAAAGAAAATATATCTTTAAAGAAGTTGGCATCATTTGACTCAATGATCACTTGGTTCACTAGATCAGAGAATCTATAGGCTTTACTATTTGAGGCATAACCTATAAAGACGCACTCATAAGCTCCACTAGCCAACTTTCTCCTTTTTGGGTCTGGAATCCTTACAAAGGCTAGACAATCCCATGTTCTAAAGTAGGACAAGTTTGGTTTCTTATTCTTGAGAATTTTATAAAGTGAAGTTTTGTTTTTAGACTATGGGATTTTATTTAGGAAATAACACACGATAAGGATGATTTCATCCCACCAACAAGACACGACTCCTGAACTAAGTAAAATAGCAACTACTAGCTCAGCTAAAATTCTATTTTTCTTTTCGGCTTTTCCGTTCATTTCAGGAGAATAAGGTTCAGTCTTTTCGTGTATTATTCCATGTGAGTTACAGAACTCATTAAAACTGTCCGAGTCGTACTCAGTTCCCCTATCACTACGAAGTCTTTTAACCTTTCTATTAAACTGATTCTCTACTTCAGAAACAAAAAGTTTGAAGGCAACAAAAACATCACTTTTTTTTTCCAGCAAATATACAAAAGTAAAATCAGAGCAGTCGTCAATAAAAGTAATGAAATATCTTTTACTATTCCTATTCCAGATGCCATCAGTCACATAAATCAGAATGAATTAAATCTAGAGGCTTAAGTACAGATTTATGCAGAGTTTTAGTAATTTTAGCCTGACTACAATACTTGCATTTATCAAATTCATTCGTGGATAACTTAGGTATCATTTCCAGCCTAATCATGTTACTAATTAAATTCTTATACACATGACAGAGTCTAGCATACCAAACATTCATATAACACAACATATACACAGAAGATTTCATTTTATTAGGTTCTAAATTTAATTTGAACATTCCCTCAGTTGCATACCCTTTCCCTACGAATACATTATTTTTGGTAAGGGTATATAGGTCTGCCCCTATAATTTGAGTAAACTCGGCCTTGTTGAGGAGATAGCCCGAGACCAAATTCTTTCTTATCTCTGGAGTGTGCAGGACGTCCTTCAACGTAAGGGTATTCCTAGGGGTAAACTTCAGTTCCACCTCGTCGGTTCTAGCAACTTTCATGGAGTGGTGATCTCCCAACATAATATTCTTATCCTTAGTTTCAATATAAGTTTTAAAGAGACTAAGGTCGTGATAGACATGGCGCGTAGCACCAGTGTCTATCCATCACCCTTCACAACCACCGATCACATTTACTTTTGTGATCATGGCATCTAACGGTTCTTCTGTCAGGTTCACCTGACTAGCAGAACGACGCCTGTTCCTATAGTTCCTAGCCATGTGCTGAGGTTTATTTCAATTAAAGCAGAGGAACTATACCGTTTCTCCTGAATGGTGCTTCTATTTTTTCCGTTGGTTCTAAATGCTGGAGCCACAGTTCTGACCTTTCTTCTTTGTCCCCTTTGATTTTTGGTAAGGTTTTACCACGATAGAGGTGGGTTTCCCAGGTAGGTGTTCACCTCCTCCCTCTGGTCCTACTTCCGGGCTTCCTCCTCAATCCTTAACCGGGTGATGAGACTTTTCAAGGAGAACTCGTTGGTATTATGCCACAAAGTGTTCTTAAAGGCCTTCCATAAACGGGCTAGTTTATCAATAATAATAGAAATTTGGAATTGTTAGTCTAGATGCATACATTCAGTAATTATCTCGTGGGCTATCTTCTATAGTTCATGGAACTGGGCCTCCATGGATTTTTCATCTGTCATCTGGAACTTAAGATAACAGCTAACAACATATTTCTTCGACCCGGCCTCCTCGGTGTCGTACTTCTTTTGCAGGGCATCCCAAACCTCATTCGTTGTCTTCATTGTACTGTAGTAGTCATACAAATCATCAGTCAAACTATTTAAAATAAACTTCTTACAAAGAAAGTCTTTCTCCTCCCAGTCAACATCTTCTTTTATCTGTTGTTAAGTTGGTTCTTCTAAAGGGACGATCGGCTTATCTTTGGTACAAGTGTTGGCAACTTTCATGATGGGTGAAAAAGAACAGCTTTTGCCTTCACCGTTTCAAATTCGCTCCTTCGAATTGGAATGGATGGTTGAGGTTAGATGTCATAACGTCGTTGTTGCTAGTGAGGGCCAATAGTGATGTGGCGGTAAACCCATCTTAAAATTGTTAGAAACGGCAAGATCCTCAGACAACGAACAGGACAACAGTAAACAGTCAGATCATGGCAGTCGAGCAAAGAATAAAACCTGCAAAACAGAAGCTCGTTATAGGCTGAGTCGCGAAGCTCACTCTTTTTAAGACGTTTCGCGACTCTTCTCAAGTGTGCAAGTAGGTTAGGAACACTTCCATGTCGTCCCCAGGATAAAACAACCTAAAAAAAAATTTTGATCGAAAATGCACCGTCACCGACTGGAACACACACCCTTTTTGAATCACTACTCGGAAAACGGAAAGTGGAAGAGTAGGGGAGGAGAACTTTCGAAGGAAGTGATAAAACTATGTTGTGAACTATTGAAGGCCACGCCTTTTATAGGCCTTCAACGTGAAACTGTCGCATGAGAAAGAAGCGAACAGGCGAGAGGGCCTAAAGACTCAGCTAGAAGTCATGTGTGGAGGACCAAGTTTTTTTTTTTCTAGTTTTAAATAATAATAATCATAATAATAAATAAAATAAAAAAATCACACACACGCGTCGCGCCGCGCCAAAATTAGACGATGGCGGCACCCATGTGAGACGTCCACCGAACCCACATTCGTCCATCTTCTCACTCCCTCCAAAACATGGGTATCCCTTGGGGCCCAAACCCAAAGCCCAAGGTTGGAGTACGAAAGGGAGGCTTCCAAATCAAAATTTTCCAATGTGGGATTCTCCAACCAAAGGCTGTTTCCTTCTTATTTTTGAAAATTAAATTTTCACCCAACAACATCGAAGATAAACATAGAATAATCAAGCATGAAAAGAATACAAAGTTTAGTAACCCAGTTTGAGGGTAACATGCCTAAGAAAGATATTTCACTAATATAAAGTCAAGTAATTATAATGTTGTACTTATATGTATAATTAAATGGCGATTACATCGATATGCGAATAGTTTAGCTTTGTGAATGGTCACTTAGGCTCCCTCTAAGTGTGAGATTTTCTCTCAATGAACCTTAGGCTCCGCTTAAGTGTGAGACTCTCTCTCACCAAGTAATTTTATCTTTCCGCCTCAAATGAAGACCACTTCATTTTGAAATCTTAAGCTTCTCCTATGTTTGAGAATCTCTTCTAAAGTTGTAGTAAAACAACTCAACAAGATCTAGAGAAACAGTCGAGCTAGGGTTTCTTCAAGATCTTTTAGAGGGTTGAAATCACTCAGAATCGAGTTGAATCTGTTGGAGAAATTCTTTCGAAAACTGTTGAAATCTAATATTGTTTCCTTATGATCCGAAAACTATCTCAACTATTTCAAATTGCAATTGCATCAGGAATTGCTATTCTAAAACATTTTCCATTATCCTTTATAAAACATGGAAATTATTTGAAAAAACTCCAAAAATCAAGAAATAAAGATATTTAACATGCTCACATGAATTCTTTCCAATTTTACAAGATTCAATCTTAATTTAAGCAATATATATATATATCAAAACAATCTCATAACTTAAATTTTTAAGTTAAATAAGTCCCATTAATGAGCTTATCAACATATATAGACTCTTTTTTTAGATAAAAAATTCAAATCTCCATAACCTCACTTATTGTACTAAATAAAGATGATTTTTTTTTCTAACCATGTCTTTAATAGTACCCCTTTAAAGTGGTATCATAAAAAGGTAGGATTGGCAACGGGGCAGGGACGGAGGTGGGGATTCCCCATTTCTCTGCGGGGATTCCCTTACTAGTTTTCCGCGAGGAATTCCCTACCATATTCAATTTAGGGCCTTTTTTTAGTTTTTTATGTTTGAACTTGGCTTCTTGGGCTTAGAGTTAGAAATTGGATATTTAATATTGGGCTCCAATCTAACACTATACATTATAAACATATATATAACTAAATTATTTTATATATTTATAAAAATATAAATATATCAAATTGGAGTTGGAGATTAATCGGGGATGGGGTCGGGGTCAGGGATGAGGCGGGGATACCATCCCTGTCCCTGCCCCATCCTCGTACTAGGCCTAAAAAATTTCCTCGGTTTGACCCCATCCCCGATCAAACCGGGGATTTCCCACCCCGATCAAGGCGGGGACCCGACCCCGCAGAGAATTTTTCCAACCCTATAAAAAGGTTGTGCCTCCTCCCATAGAGTTAGCTTAGCCAAGCTATAAAGGAAACTCTTTTAGATCTGTGCAAAGTTAAAAAAATAAGTCCTTTGAGACATTAAAAGCATTGAGGATAATCCAAACTTATGTGAAATTATGCCCCATACTTTAGGCCTTGGTAAATATAATTGAGGCTCCATGGATTTTCTCTTTCCTTTATTTGCATGGTTTCCCTACATAAAGTGTACAAATATATTAATGTATGTATTTACGTTTTAATATTCCTTCGGATTGGCAATCTCTTAATCACCCATTTATAGATCATGTAAATACCTCCTTCAATGATATCTTCTATCGTTTGACATCACTTGAAGGGTAGTAATGACCATTAGTATGTCAATGGTTGCTAAAAAAAAGTCTAAGTTTGAAGGAATTTTTGAAGTTTGCATAGGTTCTCCGCGTCCTAAAGGGAAAGTCAAACTCCGATGTCAATGCCAATTTGATCGAGCCCGAGAAGGGATGTTGAATTTCCTCTCGACTAATCAAATATTATTTATTACTCCGAACCAAATTAAAACTATAGCAATAGTTGATCGGGTCGATCTACAGAGAGTGCTTGTGTTCTTTAATTACGAGTCAAATTCCTTTGAGTAACCAATGGAGGGTTTCATTTTTGTTGGTTTTCAGTGAAAATTAAATTGTATGTAAAGTAAATAGTGAGAATGTAAATTGAATATTAATTGAGAAAAACCTAGTCTAGGAAATTGTATTCAACTCCTTTAATTGGTTGATCAAAGAGTGCAAAAGATAATCAATTACTTGTGATTTATGTACTTAGCCTACTTGCTTGGATTGCCAAGTCAAGCGCTGTAATTAATGAATCTCTTAATTAAACTAGATGTTTGATTGATTGGGTTCAATAGCATCCATATAAATCTAACATCTACATTAAGCCTAGGAGAATATTTCACGAAGTCGAATAATTCTTTGGATAGTCTAAGTTATTAATCAATGCGTTTTTTAATTAAAAATCATGTGATTTGTTGTTATAAAGGGTTATCCTGAACAACTTATCAATTAACATACAAGCATGCTTTGACTCTTGCTACTTTTAAGATTAACATACAATCGTATGTTCCATATTATATATTATTCTCTAGCCTATCAATGAAAAGATGGAGATTGAGCAAATCATTCATAAATTCAAAGCATAGAAATTAAGTTGCATTCAAGAACCTCATAAAAAACGACAAGCATTTCAGTAAAACAAGTTCTTACATCCAATTTCAATGGGTTTTCATCTTAACCCTGGATTAGAAAGAATTTACCTTAACCACAAGTCATGTTCAACGATTTTTTTTCATGGACATGATTATAAAAGTAAGACAAGAAAACTAAAAGCTAGTACTGTAAATGGATAGAGGATGAAAAAAAACAAAGAAACCAAGTTGTCATTTGCCAAAAACAACCACTCGAATAAAAAGTTAATGACCTAATTATCGAAACCAATTTTTGTAATTGAGTGATAGCGTTGCGATGCTATTCCCAGCTTCAGATTTTTATTTCCAAAACTGTGGTGACACCATGGAGTGCCTTAATACCACCTTTTAGGGGGTTTTGATTTTTTCAGATCCTTTTGACCTAGTTTCTTTGTTAGGACTCTAAATTGATTTGTTTTAGCTCAATTTTCTTTTTAACGCTTGATTCTACCTCTGAAATTCTCAATACCTATAAAATAGTCAATTAAACACATTGAATAACACATTTAAGGTACTATTAATGGGGTCTGCGTTTCCCAAAAGGGAAAGTTAAGCCTTCGAGTTCTAGGTCAATCAACCAATCTCGTAGAGTCTTACCAAAAAGAAAATGATCGAGCCACTAGTAGACCATGCCTATTCTAACACTTCTGATATTAAACACTTCCAATATTGCACACCTTACAAATGAGAGCCGGAAGATAGGGTCTTATAAATAGCCTCACACCAACAACCTTAGAAGCAAGAAATTTTCTCTGTGCTTAGTCGAACTAAATGCTTCCTATACTAACTTAAGAATCAAAATGTAAACGGCTCAACATTATACCAATGCGAGTACTCTTGTAGGTAAACTCTGAAGGAACCGTGAGGTCCATAGCAGAAGCGAGGATCATCCCAATTTTAAATATTTCACAGAATCAAAATTCACAGTACAGAAAATTATGCATCAACATTAAATTATAGCATGCAAAATAAAAGAGGAGGAAGGGTTAGGACCAACTTACCCTTGAAGCCAAAGATCTTCAAGAATTTCCTCTTTTGTGGTCATGATCAAACACGGACCAAAATGCAATCAATGATGATACCACCACAAACGTTTTCTCTATATTCTCTATAGAGAAAGAGAATTCTCAGGAGTTGTGGGCTCTGAGTTTTGGAAAGAGGGAGAGAAAGATTTGAGAGGAGACGAGGTTTCTTAGGAGAATTTTGGGAGATAAAAAAAAAAAGACACACAGATCACTCTGATACACCCCCCTGTAATGTATCGTGAAGAAGATTAAGATGTGTTAGAAAAAAAACTAGGGAGGGAGTTATAACTCTCTCCCATATTAATTTCCAAAAATTAATATAATTTAACAAATTATTTAATATATATATTTATACGATGACTACCTTATCATATAATATATATTAAACTATATGTTATATCAAATATAATACATAACCTATAGTTTTTATATTGTATGAAATACAACATAAACTATAGTTTGTTTCTCTCTCAATAATGCATGACAAATCTCATCCATATAATTAGTATTTGGAGCATATTCAAATACTTAATTCCTCTCAAAATAAACTTTATAATATAATGTATCAAATACATTATATTAATTATATCACATATAATTAATTCCCTCAATTAATTTAAAAAATTAAAATTAAACCAAAATTAATTCTCAATAATCTCCGTTGAATGAGACCTTATGGACTTGTAGATTGAAGCTCCAATAGTACTTGAATAATTAATTAAACTCTTTTAATTAAATCATTCAACATCCATTAATTGCCAGCCACGTCACTAAAGACTGACAGCTGCACTCTTCATATTATAGATATATTTCTGTGTCTATTGGATATAACCAGTCAACTGTGCGATGACCTTTCACAAATTGTTGGTAAGTACAGTTGGGCCAAAAATACCGTTGTGCACCTGTAGGTACATCTAACTTCTTAACAACCACTGATCCCTCTAATGAACAATAAGTCATAGTCCAACTATGACCAAAACCCTTTTAGGCTAAGAGAGGGTGTGGCGCCACATTATTCAATCCCCAGAATCAACCTTTAAGGGAGTAATTTATCTACTTACCCTGACATTAGGGAATGAGTGAATTCCGTCTTGTGTAGCTTTGTTCTCAACTCCCCAATTAGACAAATCTTCAAAATGGTATGCTTATTGAGTCAGCAATCTGGCCACTCTCACCCATACAAATCAAAGAATCGCCTTCATAGGTAAAAGTTCACAACTCACTCAGGATTCAAGTCATGTCACCTATGATTATCCTGATGAAATGTAAGTCTCTAGTCTCTATTATTAATGGTGTTATATATTGAGACTATTCATTTCGTGGTCCGGTCATATACAAACCTCTTTGTATAGAATACCCTCACTCACATGTCTTTACATGAATGATCAGGATCAGATCATTTGTAGCACTTTACTATAATTGTAACATCTATAAAGTGAGTTGTATTTGTAGTGTCACAACCTTATCCATCTACTATAGACCATTTAGGTTATCACTTAAACATGATCCACCTGTATGTCTCTACATACATGTTTAAGCTACAGAAGATAACTTTGGATATTAGTTTATTGGTTTCGTAGATTAATGGTACTAAATGTCGAATAAAAATATCTCATATTTTATTAAATAAATAAATCATTTGTACATTAGAATTATTAACTATAGGATCTACGAGATTTAGGGCATCAACCCTAACAATCTCCCACTTGTCCTAAAACTAGTGGGGTGTACATCATAAAAGTAACATTAATATAAAAGTACATGAAACAGAAAACTGGGCATAATATGCGCCCAGTAAAAAATCTCTCACTTGCTCTAGACTAGATGTGGCCTATTCTGTAGACCCATACTCTGCAGGTGACCCTCAAACACCTTAGCCGTGAGGGCCTTTGTAAATGGATTAGCAACGTTGTGCTTCGATGCTATCTGTGTGACAATCATGTCCCCTCGATGCACAATCTCCCGAATGAGATGATACTTCCACTCTATGAGTTTTTCGTGCTTATGACTACTAAGCTATCGGGAATTAGCCACAACACCACTATTGTAACAATAAAGAGTGATGGGCTTTGACATGTATAAAATTACTTCCAGATCAGTCAGGAATTTTCTAAGCCACACAAATTTCTTAGCAGCTTCACAAGCCATTATGTACTCAGCCTCCACAGTGGAGTCAGCAATGCACCCCTGCTTGGTGTTTCTCCAGACTTTTGCCCCTCCATTAAGATTGAACACTGATCCTGATGTAGATTTCCTAGAATCCTAGAACAATACACGAACATGTAGTCTCTCGTTCTCCATAGATAATTTAGGATTTTTTTAATCGCAGTTTAGTGATCAAATCTTAGATTAGACTGATATCCACTGACTATCGCCACTACATAGTAGATGTCAGGTCTAGTACATAACATCGCATATATTAGGCTACCAACAACCGATGCATAAGGGATCCATCTCATTTCCTCAACCTCTTGAGGTGTCTTAGGACACTGTTCCTTAGACAAAATAACTCCATGCCTAAATTGAAGTAAACCCTTCTTGGAGTTATGCATTGAAAACTTGACAAGCATCTTTTCAATGTACGATGCTTGAGACAAGACCAACATTTTGTTCTTTCGATCTCTAAAGATCTGAATGCCCAGAACAAACTGTGCATCTCCCAAATCTTTTATTTGGAATTGGGTCGCTAGCCAATTTTTAATTTCAGTCACCATACCTACATCATTCCGAATGAGTAGGATATCATATACATACAGTACTAGAAAAGCTACTGAATTGTTGATGATTCTTTTGTAAACGCATGGTTTATTAATATTTTGATTAAAGCCATAATATTTGATTGCAGTATCAAATCTTATATTCCGAGATTGAGAAGCTTTATTCAATCCATAAATGGACAAGCTTGCAAACCTTTTACTCTTGACCTTGGGTTATGAATCCTTCAGACTGCTCCACATAAATGGTCTCCTCAAGATTGCGATTCACAAAAGCAGTCCTGACGTCCATTTGCCAAATCTCATAGTCATAATATGAGGCAACGAACAGAAGTATTCGAATAGACTTCAACATGGCAACAGGTGAGAAAGTCTCCTCATAGTCGACTCTATCAACTTGGGTGTAACTTTTTGCCACAAGTCTAGTCTTAAAGGTTTGCATCTACCCATCAATACCTTGTTTTCTCTTGTAGATCCACTTGCTGAAGGGAACTCGACATGAGGAGATCCTTGAGTGGAAGCGGATCATCCAAATTCCATTAATTATTGAATACCAAATTTACAGTGAACATACAAAATATATGCATTTAACATTAAATTACAGCATGCTTTTAAACAAGAAAAAGTTCAAGAGATATCACCTTTGAAGACCTTTCTTCATAAATCTCTCGAACAATCACGAACAGAACTCCTTCTTCGTGGATCTCCTTCTTCTTCACGCACGGACACTACCAGTCGAGAACCCTCTATATTCTCTTTTGGGATTAAAGGATTCAAGCAGGAGTTGTGGGCTTTGCTTAAATCCTTGGTAGAGGGAAGGAGAAGGAGAGGATGAAAGAGGGGTTTTCTCAGAGAACTTTTCTATGTGTAAATGTGAAATTGATCAAGAAGATGATCCTCTCAACTTCTTTTATCCCTTGTTACTTTTCTTTGAGATAATGTGGGGAAGGAGTTATAACTTCTTCTCTTTTATTAATTTCAAATAAATTAATGAAATTAGAATATATAATAACTACTTTATTGTATATACACTATATATTATATCAAATATAACATATAGTCATAGTTTTATATTGCATCAAATACAACATAAACTATAGATTTTATTCTCTCTTAACTATACATAGCATTTAATATAAATCACATTTATATTAAATCCATTTATATGAATCTCATCCATATAAATGATATTTGGATCATATCCAAACATTTTATTCCTCTCAATATAAATCATATTTATATATAATTACATGAATCTCATTCATATAATTGGCATTTGAATCATATTCAAATTCCCTTCATATATAATGTACCAAATACATTATAATTAATTATATCATATATAATTAATTCCTTCAATTAATTTGAAAACTTCAAATTAATCCAAAGATTAAATCCCTATTGAGCTACAGTGGGGACATTATGGACCTGTAGATTGAAGCTCCAAAGGTACTCGGATAATTAATTAAACTCTTTAAGTAAATTACCCAACATCCATTAACTACTGGTCACTCCATTAAAGACCGACAACTGCACTCTTCGCACTACAGATAAATTTTTATGTCCATTGGATATAACCAATCAACAGTGTGGTGACCATTTACAAATTGCTCATAAGTACAACTAGGCCAAAATACCGTTTTGCCCCTGTAATTACATCTAACTCCTTAAGTTTCACTGATTCCTCTAATGAACAATAAGTCATAGTCCCACTATGACCAAGTCCTCTTAGGCCAAGACAGGGCGTGGCCACTATGTTCAATACCCAGAGTCAGCTCTTAAGGGAGCAATTTATCTACTTGCCCTTGCATCAGTGAAGAAGTGAATTTCGTCTTGTGTAGCTAAGTTCCCAACTCCCCAGTCAGACGAATCCCCAAAATGGTAGGCTTGTTGAGTTGACAATCTGTCCACTCTCACCCATACAAATCAAAGGACTGCTTTCATGAGTAGGAGTTCACAACTCACTCAGGATTCAGGTCATGTCACCTATGGTCATCCTAATGAAATGTAAGTCTCTATTATTAACGGTGTTATATAAAGAGACTAATCATTTCATGGTTCGATCTTATACAAACTCTTTGTATAAGATACCCCCACTCGCATGTCTCCATATGAAGAATCAAGATCAGATCATTTGTAGCACTTTACAACACTTGTAACACCTACAAAGTGGGCCGTATCTGTAGTGTCACCAAGATAAGGTATCCAACCTTATCCATCTACTACAGACCATTTAGGTTATTATTTAAACAAGATCCACTTATTGTCTCTACATACTTGTTTAAATTACATGAAATAACCTTGGATCTTAGTTTATTAGATTGAGTATATGCATATAAAATAACACTTATTTTATTAACAACAATATGTTTATACGGAGTTTACAAACTACGAGATTACAAGGAGATTTAGGACACCATTCCCAACACTTGCAACCTATAGGTTTTACCTCATCAGGTTGATCTACTAGATATCAAACTGAATTGAAGTACATAGACTTCATTTCGAAATTCATAGCTTTGATTCATTCATCTTTGTCAATATACTCCATTGCCTTATTGTAAATTGTAAGACAATGGATCCTCAACATCTCCGCCAGCTACGATAGCTAGGTTTTCTATTAAACCCATATAACGAACAGGAGGGTTCGCAATCCTCCCACTACATCTAGGTTCCTTCAACACTTGAGGTGGATGTGATTTACTAGATGAACCAATTTCAACAACTTTTGTTGAGGTGTTGGGTTCTTGAACAATTGTTGTTGAAGGTTTAGTATATTCACTAGAAAACTCATTCAACAAAATTTTACTGCAGGGCTTATGTTTCCTTATGTGATCATCTTATAAAAAGGAAGAATTTTTGATACAAACACTTTATTTTCTTTAGAATCGTAGAAGTAATCATCTCTTGTTCCTTTGGGATAACCTACAAATAGACACAATTTCGAATGAGGTTCTAATTTCTTAGGATTTGCCTCAAGTACATCTGCTGGGCAGTCTCAAATCCTGTAATGACATAAACTACCTTTACGGCTATTCCATAATTCCAAAGGTATTCTAGTAACACTCTTGGACGGAACACTGTTCAAAATGTAAACTGCCGTCTGTACTGCATAACCCTAAAATGACTCAGGTAAGGAAGCATAACTCATCATAGACCGAACAATGTCCAACAGGGTTCGAATTCTCCTTTCTGATGCACCATTCTGCTAAGGTGTATTAGGTACTGAGAGTTAGGATACAATTCCATATTCTATCAAATAGTTTTGGAATATAAGATCCAAATATACTCCACCTCGATTAGATCGAAATGTTTTAATTGTTTTATTTAATGCAGTTTCAACTTCAGCCTTAAACTCTTTGAACTTTTCAAAAGCTTCAGGCTTATGTTGCATTAAATGAACATACCCATATCTAAAATAATCATCAGTAAAAGTGATCAGATATTCAAATTCTCCTTTTTTCTTAACATTCATCAGTCCATAAAGGTCTGAATGTACAAGTTCTAAGGGTTTTTTTGGCCTTGTGACCTTTTCCAATAAAAGATCGTGTAGTCATTTTTTCTTCAAGGAATGACTCACATACAAGTAAACTTTTTTGTATAACTTGCTTAGCAGTTTATACTTGACCAATCTTTCAATAATATTGAGATTTATGTATTCTAATCTTAGGTGCCAAAAATGGACATTTTCCTTCGGAGAAATTTTCTGTCTTTTATTTTAAGTTATTGCAGTTTTAAAAAATTCGGTATTTAGGAGAGCTTTAGTTGCTAACGGTCTTAGCACATACAAATTATCTTCCAACTTAGCAGAAAGTTATCTTCCAACTTAGCAGAACAAATATTGATACCATTTCTATAAATAAACACTTTATTGACATTAAACAATAAAGTATAATTTTGTTCAAGTAAACACATTATAGAAATTAAGTTCCTCTTTAATTCAGGAACAACATATACATTTTCCAATAACACATAACTATTCTGTAAAGTAAGTTGGAGTCCTCCCACTGCCGAAGCTGAGATGATGTGCCCAATTCCAACACGCATCATCATCTTCCTAGCCTCCAATCGTTGCCAGGAACTAATTCCCTGAAATGAAGAACAAACATGGTTAGGGGCACTTGAATCTACTATCTAGGATGAATCATCATTCTCCACTAAAAAAGTCTCCAAAATAAGTAAATTGCATTTACCTTACTTGACCTTCTTCTTTTCTGCCAAGTATTTAGGACAATTTATCTTCTAGTGTTCCTCCTGATTGTAATGGAAACAGATTCCCTTGGTAGCCTTGGCCTTCTTGCCTTTCTGGGCAGCAACTGGTAGATTAGCTTTCCCCTTTCCACCTTTCTTCTTCTTCCACTTTTTGGTGCTCGAAGAAAAAGGCATAGACTTAGTTCCAGAGGTCGAACCTCTATAGCACTTTTTAGAGGACGAGACAACATTTTCCTCACCCTTCTATTCCTTGGATTTCATCAATGATTGAAAAGTTTGCAACTCGTTGAGAAAGATGGTTAGGTTGTAGTAAATATTGTTCATAATAGCATTGTTACAGAACTGTAGGAAACTTTCAAGTAAAGTTTTCAGGATGAAGTGAACCTGACCGACTTCATCAATGACAGACTCGTTCATTTCAACAACATTAAAGTATACCATCATGTTGAGAACATGTTCTCAAATAGATGTCCTTTATTGCATGCGACATTGAAGATGAATGTGAGTGTATCGTGCCTGAGTTGAGAGGACGGCTATCCAAACATTCCCCATAGGGACTCCATGATCTCACCGGCAGTGAGCATAGACTCATGCTTTTTGGCCAAGACTTCAGAAAGGCTTACCAAAATGTACGCTCGGGCCTTTTCATTTTCTCATACCCAACACTCATATGCCTCTCGAACATTTCAAGTGATACTTTGAGGAGGACAATCCTCCATAAGGACAAATCTTAGGTCGTTGATGATTAATATTGTGTTTATCGTGTTTTTCTATGCAGTGTAATTTTCACCTGTAATTTTTTTAGTGGGAATTAAATTTAAAGTTGCGGAAGTCATCTTGTAATTTGCTGAAACATACAATTTATTTACATTAGTATTCAAGCATTACCCATTTGAAAAAACCAATCAAATTTAGCAAAATAATTTAATGCACCCTATGTGACATCTATTTTGCAATGATATCTTAGTGAGGTAGGGTAAAAGCCACCATAGGGTGATCAGGTACCCCTTCACTGAAATGAGACCATATCAACCAATATACAGAACAACTTCTTGTTACTGTAACTATTAGTCACCATTGTTCGGTCCAGAAATTGTTAACTAGCTTAACATTTTCTTGTAAGTGTAGCCTCTCATTTTAGATTCTAGAGTTCTACCCCAATGAGCCAACTGTAAGGAAAAACTGATTGAGGCAAAAACTAAAGCAATCACATCCTTTCTGAAGTTTGAGTAAAGAATCACACAAATGCCATCTGTATGGGGACATAAGCAAATGTACCTCAAGGTCGAGCATGAAAATTTACTATTAACTAATGAGAGAAACCGATGGATGTGTTGACACATATTTCGCTCAAACTTACTATAAACACTTTCTCCATTTACCTTGGTATTGACCTATACAAACATCATCCGTAAGGTGACACAAGCTAAGGTACCTCAAGGCCGAGTATAGATCTCGTAGTGTGAACTTTGAGGGAGAAACATGAAAAGGAAAAATGAAGTATCATATATCCCATTTTCCTCCCACTGAGTGTTATACTTAGGGTTAATTTTACTTTTAAAAAATACGGCCTTATTTTTACTAAGTTATTGTCTAAATTTGCCCAAAAGTAACACTTATTTTGGATAGTAAACAACTTTAATTAATGCTCATTAAATAATTTAATAAATTTTAATAAACAATTGCATGCTTGTAGAAAATCTATCTAATTAACTTTTTCAGGTCAGTTCCCAAGTAGGGGTGTTCCATTTCGGTCAACTTAAATACCCCAGCTTAAACAGAACTAGCCTTAGACAAAAAGTCCCTTCTAGATACGTTTGCTACAAATTTATTCTTTTAATTAAAGCCAATTTAATCCTATTAAAATAATTAAAAGATTAAATTGATTTCTAATCCCATTAGAAATATTGTGATCTTAGGTCTATGTGAATCATATTTTAAAACTATTTTAAAAAAATGATTTGAACCTAAGTTTGCATGCAATTCTGAACTATTAATTTTAATTTCTAATTTCTTTTAACTATAACAATTATAAAATACATGAAACAAATTAAAATCATACATTGCATTTAATGACATACTTAATAAAGTTATATCATTTATAAAATTATCTAAAATAGTCATGTTTCATGCAATTCCCATTTCATTACTCAACATACATAACACTTATATACTAAAGTAATGAAATTCAAATAATAACATTCATACATACATCTAACTATATATTATAACTCTTATAATATAAATGATGCATGACAATGTTATTATGCATGCAAGCATATATTATAACACTCATATTATATTATGCATGAGTATGCTATAAAAATAAATCATACAATTATATATTATAACATTTATAATATATCATAACCTATGGTGGGATTTTACTATATGACATACATTATGACATATAATTAAAAAAGATAAACCATATGTAAAATGCATAATTTAAACAACAATTTATGAATCGGGATTGGACTCCTAAACAATTAATTCATAATATAACATTATATTAATTTAATTAATTAAAACTAACTAATATAAATAATAGCTTAATCGGTTCAAAATAAGTGAACCGAACGGAACGAACCAGACTGCTCAGCACCCGAACCGCCCATAAAACGCTCGAACCAAGCGAACCGGATGCAAACCAGCTGAACCACGAACCGAACTGTGCGCGAACCAGAAAAATCTTTCCATCTCGAAGCGTTGCAACACTGCAAAAAAATTTCTATTTTGCCTCATCGCAGCGTTACAACACTAGGGCACAGTGTTGCAACGCTACTGTATAGTCGCCCACTGTACCATTGTGAGTTGCTTCATTTCTTCTCCGATTTGAGCCTCGTTTTACCTAAAAAAATGTTGGAATCATGAAAAACGATTCAAACAACAAATTTATAGACTCAATCGCAATTAATGCAAAGAAAAAGTGCCCTTACAAACCAATTTGTAAAAATAAAGTGATAAATCTATAGACCAATCACAAAACATCTGTAAATTGCAAACCATTCATTCATCCATTCATCGACATGAACAAAATAGAATTCTACCTACCATAATCTATAAATTTAATTATGAAAATTTAAAAATTAGAACAAAAAACCTGACTCTGATACCAATTGAAGGAACCAGGTTCATAGCGGAAGCGGGAATTGTCCCAATTTTAAATATTTCACAGAATCAAAATTCACAGTACAGAAAATTATATATCAACATTAAATTACAACATGCAAAATAAAAGGGAGGAAGGGTTAGGATCAACTTACCCTTGAAGCTAAAGATCTTCACGAATTTCCTCTTCTCCAGCCAGGATCAAACACGTACCAAAAGGTCGTTAATGAGGACATCGCCACAAATGTTTCCTCTGTATTCTCTGTAGGGAAAGAGAATTCTCAGGAGCTATGGGATCTGAGTCTTGGAAAGAGGGAGAGAAAGATTTGAGAGGAGACAAGGTTTCTTGAGAGAACTTTGGCAGATAAAAAAATCACACAACACTCTAATACACCCCTCTGTAACCTCTCGTGAAGAAGATGAAGTTGCGTTAAACAAAAAAAAAAAAAACTTCCACACCCATATTTTACTGAGAAAGAAAAGAAGGGGAAGGAGTTACAACTCCCTCCTCCTATATTAATTTCAAAAAAATAATATAAAAATCAAAATAATTTAATAAAGTAATTTTAATAAATTGTTTAATATATATATTTATATGATAACTACCTTATCATATAATATATATTAAACTATATGTTATATCAAATATAACACAACCTATAGTTTTTATATTGTATCAAATACAATATAAACTATAGTTTGTTTATCTCTTAATAATGCATGACATTTTATATAAATCATATTTATACTCAATTTATCTATATGAATCTCATCCATATAATTTGTATTTGAATCATATTCAAATACTTAATTTCTCTAAAAATATTTTATATTATAATATATCAAATACATTATATTAATTATATCACATATAATTAATTCCTTCAAATAATTTGAACAATTCAAATTAATCCAAAATTAATTCTCCATAATCCCTGTTGAGCTACAAAGGGAACCTTATGGACTTGTAGATTGAAGCTTTAATGATACTTGAATAATTAATTAAACTGCTATAATTAAATTGTTCAACATTTATTAATTTCCAGTCACTCCACTAAAGACTGACAATTACACTCTTCGCAGTACAAATATATTTCTGTATCCATTAGATATAACCCGTCAATAGTGCGACGACCCTTCACAAATTGTTAGCTGGGACAAAATTACCGTTTTGCTCCTATAGTTACATCTAACTTCTTAAGTACCACTGATCCCTCTAATGAAAAATAAGTCATAGTCGAACTATGACCAAATCCCTCTCAGGCCAAGAGAGGGTGTGGCGCCACATAGTTCAAGCCTCAAAATCAGCCATTAAGAAAGCAATTTATCTACTTACCCTGACATTAGGGAAGGAGTAAATTCCGTCTTGTGTAGCTGTGTTCTCAGCTCCCCAATTAGACGAATCCTGAAAATGGTAGGTTTATTGTGTTGACGATCTAGCCACTCTCACCCTTATAAATTAGAGGATTGCCTTCATAAGTAGATGTTCACAACTCACTCAAGATTCAGATCATGTCACCTATGGTTATTTTGATGAAATGTAAGTCTCTATTATTAATGACATTATATAATGAGACTATTCATTTCGTGGTCCAATCATATACAAACCACTTTGTATAGAATACCCCCACTCACATGTCTCTACATGAATGATCAAGATCAGATCATTTGTATCAGTTTACAACAATTGTAACATCTACAAAGTAGGTCGTATTCGTAGTGTCACTAGGATAAGGTAGCCAACTTTATCCATCTACTAGAGACCATTTAGGTTATCACTTAAACATGATCCACCTATATATCTCTACATACATGTTTAAGCTACAGAAGATTACCTTGGATATTAATTTATTGGTTTTGTGGGTTAATGCTACTAATTGTCGAGTAAAAATATCTCATATTTTATTAAATAAATAAATAATTTGTACATTATAATTACAAACTACAGAATCCACGAGATTTAGGGCATCAACTCCAACAAACTCTAACTCCATGAATGTGTCCAAACAAGAGGAGAGGGTTGAAGGAGCATGTAGGGACTAAGATGAGATACTCGTGTTAACAATTGACATTGAAGCTTCCAACTATTTAGCTCAATAGTAACTAGCATGCATTACTTTATTTGAGGTTAGAGGTTCAAATCCCTATAGCTCATACACCTTTTTAATTTATGACCAAATTAATTGTGGTTCACGTTTTCATTGAATATTTTTGTTTGTTCTCTTTTATACACTATATTTTGGAAAATTTTAAATGGTTAACTTTATTTTTGTATTAAAATATTAAATATGTATTGTTGTAATAGTACTTTCCACTATTAATAGTTAAAATATCCAATCACAAATATAACATTTTCTTTACTTATTGGTCAATATTAATCACCTTTAACAATGTAATACCAAATGTAAGATCCAAGCAATTGTTACGTTGTGGAAGGACAAATGCCTTGAATAAAGCAAAATTTAGTGCAATCTCAATGTTAAATCATTTCTCGTTGGTTGCTCTCCAAAGTTAACACCATATATCCTTTGCAGACGTGCACTCTATTGAAAAAAATTGAAAACAAGAAAAACTTTGTGTCGATAAGAAAAGAAAAAATAAGAAGATGAAGATCTTATTTTCTGGATTATTCCTCAATGAATACAACCAAATCAATTTAAAGAAAAACATGTAGACTTGAAATTAATTCAACCCATAAAATAAAGGAAGAAAATGTTTTCCAGATTTATAATTGGTTTACATTAATAAATAGTAACAAAGTTAAAATTTTTGGTCCAAAAAACTAAAAGAAAATAGTAAAGAGTATTTCTATTTATGTCCAAGCACAATTATCGAAACCCGAATCCGTTCATCTGATTAGACAAATGATGATGCCGACAAGCGTTTAGGGAAAGAATTCACTGCTACTACAACTACATTTTGCAAGCTCACAATAACCTTTAATATAAAAACCCTTCATGTGAGATAACCTAAACTATTTTTCGAGTGGAATTTTGCAATAGACCAAAAACTCGAACTCATTCCCAATGAATAATAATGATAATCAGTACATCCTTTATAACATGCTTTATATCATGTAATGTGATAGCAATGGACATACATGGATAATTATTCTCGATGTTAAGAAATTATCATAAAAACAATTAACTTAGGTTGTGGTTTACGATAATTGTTCACATTCATATTTAAGAGTACAATATATTTACAATTAGTTTGTATATATATCTTCAATATATATTTGGTCTAAATTATATTCGGATTTAACCATGCAATCGTATATTTTGTATGTACATATATACATAAAATAAAGAGAGTGATATTGAGGAGAGGGGACAAACTATATGATAAGGATTGAATGTGCATGGGCTCTTTCCACTACACAAATTAAAAGTCATTTTTTAGTCAAGAAACAAAAATGGGATATATACTAAAAATAAAATTTTGTGATTTATGATAATGATTATTTCTAAATTCTCTATCGTCATTCTTCCATCATCGCTCTCTCAATCCAATTACTTAGCCGACAAAAGTGCTAACAATAAATTATTATTGTTAATCCATGGCTATTCTAGTAATTAACTAACTTCTCTCTATTATATATATATACATATACATAAATATATATATTTGAAAATTTCTCTCTTCTATCTCTCCACTAAGTGACTTTTGGGATAAAAGAGATGCATGGGCTTTGTACTTGGCAATGTTCATGGGAGCAATGAGTGCATATGTTAGTGGGAATTTGAGAACTTTTTCATAAAGAAGTTTCATTCTTTCTTTACTGTATTGTTTTCATATTTTCATGAAGATTATAAGCTCAAATATTCAACATTGAAGAACTATTTTACATTTTTTTTGTCTTTTACAGTCATTTATCGTAACTACTTGTATCAGAAATTAGTATAAATACTCATCATTTACAAACTTTGTAGAACACAATACAAAAAAAACTTCAAGAAGAACTTGAAATCTGTAAAAGAAAGAATCTGTGACTTAGCTCTTAATAAAAATCTCCCTCCTTCCCGTGGATGTAGACATTAATAAGCCGAACAACGTATATCGTTGTGTTTCTCCATCTCTTCTTCCCATCGTCTACACGATTGCATGGTTGCTCTTCATTTCTTCTTCCCATCGTCTACACGATTGCATGTTTTCATTCATCGTTTACTCAAAGCAGTCACATAGATCAAACAAGAAGACATTAGGGTTAGAAGAAGTGTAAGAAATTCGAAAGGACAGAGAACGAGGGAACAAGAGAGCAAAAGAGAGAGAAAGAAAATTAATTCTGATTAAACACCCATCAGATGAGCCAATTTTTCTTTCACTTCTATTAGACAAAGAGCAGTGGATCAAACCACGTGTAAAGCATCAGCTGGAAGATCGTGGACGATTGATAGCCAAGTTTTCTACCAAACCAAATTAATTTTGAGCAAAAGAACTGGGCTCACGTCTAGATCAGCAAAGAAAGGCCAAATATTATTCATCATCTGGGATGAACTCTACAAATATAAAGAAGTAGGCCCAACATTTTATATGTTCGTGTACTAGGATGTTTCCTTTTTATATTTTAGGAAAAATGTTTTTTTTTCATTAAATTATAAATTTGGTATCAATAGTTTAGAAAAATTTTCGATTTGGTCTTAAATTTAAAAGTTCCAACCCTATTTTTAGCTCAGTTTGGATTTCATAAAATGTAGAGGATGTTGAAATCAATAATTTGTTTCCACTACAAGAATTTGGACTTTTGCCGTTGACGGAAACCATAAAAATAGTCGAAAAAACTTAATCTGACGGTAATCCCATCGTCGACAGCATCGTCAGGACAACATTGTCGAAAAAACCTTCTCCGACCAGAAAAACCTTGTCGTAGGAAAAAAAGGTATCATAACGGAACAAGGATGGAGGCTTTTGCCAACCCTGAGCCATACTGTCGAAAAAAGTTATTTATCCTGACGGTAAGAATAATTTTTCACCATTGGGAGAAGTCAACTTGTGCCAATTCCACTTGGTGTCGGGAGATAGTTTCTTATTCTGACGGTTATCTACGATTAGACCATCGGCAAAAGTTCTCTTGAGAGCTATTTTAGTGTGAAATTACACTTTTTCCAACCCTTATACTGACAGAAGATGGTTACTTATGCCAATTGTGACCTATTTTAGCATCGGAAAAAGGTAAAAAACAAGCATGAAATTACACTTTTTCTCGACCCCTGTACCATCGGGATTACATATTTAGGCATTGGAAATATCCTTTTTCTTTATGTAGTAAATTTTTAATTTTTTTTTTTTTTTTTACAAATGTCATACCTGTTTAAATCTTACAAATATCAAATAAAAATTGCTAAAATTAATTAGATGTTTACAATATTAAATAGTATCTAGAAAACATGTTTGAATCTTAAGAATTTATAAAATATACAACTATTATTACTATTCATCTTAAATATAACATAGCATCCATAAATTCTTAACTCTTAAATAATATTACATTATATCCACAAAGTACATATAAAACATAATCCTACAACCTAACTTAGCTTGTCAGGAGATACATCTTTAACATAAATCTTGAGACACCTATAGAATACAAATTTAAATAAGTTTAATGCTCAATATACCATATACCAATCTCAAAATGAATATATAATTGAAAACTCAACTGAGAACAAAATGAATTGAAACAAACCAATCCAAATTTACATATTTCAATCTCAAACTCAATATAGAACTTAAAACCCAACTTAAACTTAAAAATAATTATACATTTATCCCTATACCAACTTTAAATCCAACATAAGAATATTAACAAATATAAATGAACTTTATACAATAACCTCCTCCCACTTTAGCCTCAATCCAACTCGTATTTACACATTTTAAACTCAAACTCAATATACAAATAACAATCACAACATCATTATATAATTAACTTAAAACTCAACCTATACATAAACATAATTAAACAATCACCTCTATACGAACGGGAACCCAATATAAGAACATTAACAAATTCAAATGAACTTTATTCAAAATGAATATAAAACTTAAAACTCAATTTAAGAACATTGACAAATTGAAACAAACCAATACATATTTACACATTTCAATCTCAAACTCAAAATAGAACTTAAAACCCAACTTAAACTTAAACATAATTATACATTTACCTCTATACCAATTTTAAACCCAACATAAGAATATGAACAAATTCACATGAACTTTATTCAATCTCACCCCTCCCCTCCCTACCTCCCTTCTTATTTTATCCACAAACTCAATATAGCATATGTCCATCTCAAAATTTTTATCAATCTCAATATAGAACTTAAAACTCAACTGAGAACATTAACAAATTGAAACATAAACCAACTCATATTTACATATTTCAATCTTAAACTCAATACAAAACTTATGTTGAAACTTAAACATAAACATAATTACACATTTACCCATATAACAATTTTAAACCCAACATAAAAACGTTAACAAATATAAATGAACTTTATGCAATCTTCTCCCCTCACCACCACCACCACCACCACGTGCCAGTGAACGGGCGATGAACAAAGCAGAGAATAATATTTTCTAAGGACCAAATGAACCTATTCCAAAAAACTTGGGGACTAAAATGGTATTTTCCCATAAAAATAACTATACATTTACCCCTATACCAACTTTGAATACAACATAAGAACACTGACAAATATAAATAAACTTTATTCAATCCCTCCACCCACTTTAGTCTCAAACTTAATATAGCATATTCTCATCTCAAAATTAATCTCAAACTCAATATAAAACTTAAAACTCAACTTCAGAACATTAACTATACTTTACATAACTATATGTTTATGTTGTTACCATAACTACATTATGACAATATACACAGTCTTCTAATTAGTTTGCTACGAAAGTTGAAGAGTTCATACCTAGTTCTATTTATCTTTCATGAGTTGTAAGACCATACCTTTCATATCATCCATCTCAGCTTGTCTTCTTTCTTCCAGTTCGTCCAATCTAGCCAAGCTAGCCTTTAAGAATTCTCTCTCTTATTTTTGCTCCTCTATAACTTGATTGATTTCATCCACTTATAGAATGCAACCTTGTTACTTGTAGTCAATGTGTATGCAGCGTGTGACTTTACAACTTACAGAATGCAACCTTGTTACAAGTAGTCAATATTCTTTTTCGTATATTTAGATCTTCTAAACCCAAAACGAGCATTAGTTATATCCTTATTCTTTCTTTAATATTTAGTAATGTACCAACCAAATTATCACAAATATTCTTTTCGATATGCATAACATCCCATTTATGTCTTGGTAAAAGTTTCGACCAATATGGAAGTTGGAAAAATATACTTTTTTTATTCCAATTTAAACTTCTTTTTCGTTTTTTTATCATGTTTCTCTGGATGTTTGTTAAGCACGAAAAAGTGTAACAAGTTCACCTCTCGTAAGATAGTTTCTCCATCCATGAAAATTGGAGGAGGTGATCTACGTTCCATTTTTCTATCATATTATTTGCTTTTGCACCAATTGTGATTATCTAGAAGATAACGTCAATGCCCCATAAAGCATTGCTTTCTTTTTAGCCTTAATGATGATGTATCCTTTTTAAAAATAGGACATGCTTGGTAACCTTTAGTACTCTATTCAGATAGGTCACCATACATAGGAAAGCCATTAATAGTCCACAATAAGCTCGCACATAGTTGAAAGTATCCGTTGCTAACACAATCATAAGTGTGTACACTATCATTCCATAACTTCTTTAACTCTTCAATCAATGGTTGTAAGTAAATATCAATTTCTTTTGTAGGAAATTTCGACTCGGGTATAAGAAAGGAGACAATGAAATTTGTCTCTTTCATGTATTTTCAAGGTGGCAAATTGTAAGCAATGAGCACCACTGGCCACATACTATACAAACTACTCATATTCCCGAATAGATTAAAGTCATCTGAAACTAGTCCTAAACGAACATTTCGTGGGTCTAAAGCAAATTGAGGAAACTCATGATCAAAATGCTTCCACGCTTCAACATCGGTTGGATGTCGCAACACTCCATTAGTTTCAACATGTTTATTTTTATGCCACCTCATTTCAGGTGCAATATATTTAGATGCAAATAATTGCTTTAATCTTGGTATTAAATGAAAATTTCATAAAATTTTATGTGTAATCTTTTTTCTTTTTCCATCTTCAACTTTGTACTAAGACTCACCATATACTAGACACTATTGCCAATCGACAAACTCTTTCCACACTACAAGAATTATGGGCTTTAATGTCAATTTAAAATTGACATTAAAGGGCTTTAATGTCAGTTGACAATCTACATTCAAGATCGTCTTATAAAAGGTTTTTAATGTCAATTTTAAACCGATATTATACACCATCTTCAATGTCGGTATAAAACTGACATTGAAGATCTTTTATAACATAATCTTCAATGTCGGTTGTTAATCAACATTAAAGCCCTTTAATGTCAGTTTTAAACCGACATTGAAGTCCAGAATTCTTGTCCCTTTTTTCAATTATTGTCCATTTTTTTAAACGCCATTGTCGAATCCATTTTTTATGTCGGTCAAAAAGTTAAAAACGACAATATATGTCTCGTGTTGGGTCAGGAAATATAAAAAAATTATTCATTGTAATGTGTGCTTGTTATATTCTACAAGGCAAGCCAAAAATATTTGTCTTCCACCTATAATTTCACTGACTTCAAACCTGAAATATAACAATAGATAGAATAATACACTCTACCACAAAACTAAATACAAAGTTGCGTGCAATGAAGCACACTTCTATAATAATTTATCCACAAGCAAGAATTAATATTTCCAATCCATTCTATAAGTAGTAGGATTATGCACTATTTCATGTATATACTTTTGCACATAGTACCTGCATCCTACAAGATCTAATTGATAGCGACACTGCATATGAAGAAGTTAAAAATAATTATTCTTATGTTTGAATGAACATAAATTGTTAAAAAAAATGAATGCAAATTTACCTTTATAGGTTTCCATTTTGGAGAAAACCGATGGTGTTGGAGATCATGCATGGCTTGCCATGTTTTTCATCTACTAAATAGTTTGAAAACATTAGTTAAACATAAATACTTGAATTAAGAGCTAAGAAAGTTCAGTTACACTAACATATTTATAATTCTATAAAATCCTCTTGAACCTTACTTTGAATGGAGTCCAAAACATAAACACAATTTTCTTGAAGATTGATGACAATCAATATTCAATGATAACTATAATAAGAAAAATTTTTGAAATATTAGTACATGTATAATGCAAATTAAAAATAAATAAAGAACTTGTATTTACTTACCCTGTGTTATATGGAATAAGAAGTAATTGGTCCAAATTATCCAATTCCAGTTAGTTGGCTAAATTTCTAGATCGAAGATCTAGAGACTTCACATGTGGCAATATTTTTGCTTGATAAATTATAAAAAGCTTCTTGGTAATATCACGGTCAAATTCATCCCAAAGATACCTAAATAAAGTAAAAGTTATTATTTAAACATGAAACAAAATATATATAAAGATTGTGAATCCAGATGAATAATACTTACGTGATGTATGTCAATATACACATATAACCAATTTCAACCATATTGCAATATTGGATCAGATCATCACGAACTAAATAAACAAATTTGTCTCTTCCAAATATGTGCTCATTCAAATTGATATGGATCATGTCTACATCGTTCATGTTGTGTATGGCATGTCCATTCAAGAGTTTGATGGTGCCATTGGTGTCCATATATTTGGAGGAGTGGCCAACACTCTTTATTGTTGAATGGTTCTACCATAACCAAAGTTATAAGAATTCAAAGTACGAAAAATAATAAATAACCAAACTCATATACTGAAAAAGAAGCATACTTTTTCCTCGTCAACCATAATTACAAGTTCACGAGGCCATGTTATGAACTTGCCTATTGCTTGATTTAAAAACTCTATTTTTCCCTTCACAAAAATTGGTTATTGGCAAATTTTCTCCCATGACAATGTCAATAAGTAGTTTAACCGTTAAGCATGACACATCATCATCAAACGCTATGACTACCGCAATAATATTATCTAGAGTTCCTATGGCCAAGTGGCATAGTGTCCTCTTAACAAATTTAAAAGAACTAATGTCATGCATGGTTAAGCACAATATGATTAAAATTTAAAAGTCACAACGAATAAATTACCTCCAAATATTCTTTAGGCATGTTCTAAATATCCTTTTCTTCAGATGCACTAGGTGCGACACTTGATTTGGTTTGATGAGATTGTTTGCTATGAATTTTTTCTCTTGACACTTTGACACGTCGAACATTCTTTTTATTAGAGCATCCTTCAATTTATTGGCTCATTGTGGACTTTGCGTGATTATGTTATCAAAGGAGGTTTTCCATTCCCTTGTTTTTATTCTTTTTTAGCTTTATTTGAGATACATTAGCGATAATGTATCATTTAAGTTGGAGATGGGGTACCTGTTGGGTAGTTTCTAGATTTAGCTTGGGGTCCTTGAGCATTGTGCTCGAACAATGTTATGTGATTTGATTGCAGAGCTAGTTGTTTGCTCTGTTGTTATTATTATAGTATATGACGCACTCTTCCCGTAATGAAATTTGCATGAAAGAACGTTAGGAATGCATGAACATGATTTTTAACTCAAATTTTAAAAAATTTCTTATCTCTCATGCGTCTTTAAGTCATTATTTTGCGAAATTAAAGTCTTGCATGCTTAGAATTGAGTTATCTGATTTGTACTTCTATTGTCACCCCGAAAGGTTCACCTTTGACTTAGGAGTAACCATACTTATGGTAGAGCAAAACTAGACAAAGTGGATAAAATAAGGCCTACTGTGAATAAAATTAATAATAAAGAAAAGGATATTAGTTGCAATTCTAAAAAAATAGAAAAAAAAAATGAGGCATAACCGGTGTGCTTGTAAAAATATAGTGTGTATGTGTGCATGAATAGAGGTGAAAAGAGCTACCTCCGCTATGTCTAGTTAGGGCCCGTTAGAAAATAGTGATAGGTTCCTGGTGGTGAGGTGTGAAAGCTAGCCCTCTAGGTAAAATAAATACCCTTTATGTTTTGTGTATGTGAGTTTAGGAATCCTTGTCTTAGTGTTGCCCTGTTTATGTAAGTTAGTATGTTCGAGGTTGATAACCGAACCAGAGTAAGGGAAAATAGGATGAGGACCTTATAAAACTCTTCCTGGCTGTGCAAGCTTAACTAGCAAAACTCTAGGCTCACTCATGTATGAATGGATCAAGAATTCTTTTAAAACTTGTGCTTCATTGATTGATTGTAATTGATTTTCGTTCTTGATTACAAATTTCATTCTAGCTGACTGTTGAGACTGGAGTAATGACTTAGCGAATTAAGCTAGCATGTTTTTAATTATTTTCTATTTGATTGTGTGTTTCTACCTTGCTTGGGATAAGCAAGAATTAAGTTGGGGGTGTTTATTAGCTCTAAAAAAGAGCTAATATTCCTAGCTTAATTCGGGCTCATTAGTGGATTTTATATATTGATTTCCCTATTTTGTAGGTATCGAGCAACCAAGAGATAGAATTAATAATTTGGTGAAGAATTGGGTTAATTTTAAGCAATTTGGAATTAATTTGAACATTCAAGCTTCAAAGGAGTTGAAAAGACCAAAATGCAATCGAGTTCCACCGAGTTTGAGGCAGACATTGAGCACCATCGAGTACCATCGAGTAAAAGACTGTCGAATAATCAAGGAAATGCTAACAATAAATGAAGATCGAGTATCGAGTCGTCGAGCATCGAATAGCGAGTTTCTGGCAGTGGACACAGCGTTGCAACGTTATTCAAAGCGTGGCGGCGCTTTGAGTTGCATTACCGCAAGTGTCCTAAGGCATCTCAACATTGAACTCCAACGCTTGAAGGCAGAAGCATCAGCGTTGCAACGCTGCGATAATTGACAAACACGGAGCTGAGCGCATGCGCAACCGAGCGTTGGACTAAGCGTTGGACTGATTGTCTGACGATTCCTTCTCGCCGCATCAACATTCCAATGCTATTATGAGCATTGCAACGCTGCGATGAATCCTATAAATACCTTTCCTCAACCCTAGGTAAAAAATATGCTGAATTTTGGGGGTAAAGCCTAAACCCTCACTCTTCCAAGCGGACATCAATCCCGGAAAAAAAAATCGTGTAAGTAAGAAGAAGACAGGTTAGGATCACACTAGTCCTGGCTGGCCTATTATGAACTATTTTCCCTCAGAACAAGAGGCCGAATTTAGGAGCTGAATGCATGGAGGCTAAAGTCAGACTTCCTTCTTCTTCTATTCCCTTCAATTTTTAGTATCTTTAGGTTAGTTTTTATTTTATTTTCGGATTATGAATTTGTATTGGATTGTATCCCATCGATTTATCTATGAATCGATGAGGTAATCTTTCGTTTAGTTCTTGGATCGAACATTCTTTGTATTCTGATGAGTTTTCTGTTCAATCTTTATGCTTTAATTCATAATTATGTTTTTCTTAAATCTTGTTTAATTTAGTCTTGCTTTTATGTGTTGGATTGATGCCCCTATTATGAACGAATGTCTTTGCTAATTAAATTCAAACTTGCATGTATCCTTGTAATCATCCATGCTTTGAATTCAGACTCGCACGTTTAATCTAGATTTAAGAATAAATTGATTATTTGAACACGGCTTTCCTGACACTTAATCAACATAGTTGAATCCTAAATCTTAATGCATGTGTTTTCTAGTTCTTTATGGCCACTGAGGACCCAATTGCATCTAAGAGTGTGTAGGTTAGTTAGGGCACGACTTTTCAACCTTAAATACAAATTAGGACGCTTGCTCGGTTTGGATTAATTGGTTTTTGGACTTATAGAGATTAGTTAATTCACATCGATTGGGTAGCTATGCATGCATAATTTGAATATATGATATGTTGGTTGAAAACAATGATTTAATTTACATTGAATGACTACTTGATCCAAGAACTAAATGAATCCATTACCGTTTCATATATCCACTGCACTTTTATTTCAATTTTATGCATGTTATCCCTTCCACATCAAAACCCCCCATTTAATTGCTCTAGTTAGAAAAATTAACTTAACGAAATCAATCGCGCTTCTTTGCAAATCGACTCGGACTTACCACGGACGCTACGTTTTAGTAGTAATAAGAGTAGTTCGATATTATAAATTTTCTTTTGTTTCAGTTTAGAGTTGAATTAATGACATCGATTCTCAAGTCCTAACAAGTGGCTTCATCAAAGTATTCATTATTTTTTTTTTCCTTTTTGTGCTTCTTTCCATAATGTCGAATGATAAGAAGGATCACTCGATATGTTCTACATGAACATACATATTTAATTAACATAAACATATTAGAATAAAAGATTTAATTTAAGTCGAAAAACTTACTAATTCTTGGGCAAGTTTTTTATAACCCTTACGAGAAATGTGATGATTATATACATATATCAACATTCTTTCTCTTTGAAGACGATTGATTTCCTATACAACCAATCTAGTTGAAGTTACCTACCAAAACATGATAGTATTGACTTTTATTTAGAATGACTTACATCTCATTCTTCACTTAATCGTTCATTAACAAATGATGTCCATTGATCTTAATCTATATGAGAATATTGTTGAGGAGGAAATTGCAAGACCGATGGTTCATTTTTAAATGGAAGTATGAACTTTTGAGTCATTGTGGTCTTGAAAGTCCAAAACTTCCTAGATGCAAACATGAGTATACCATGTTTGGACTTAGAGTCCACATCGCACGACATCTGCACAATAAAAAAAGTAATAAACAATAAACTAATAAACTACTATGCACATGAATTAAAATTATAGAAAACATACCGTTATACAATCAAAAAGTTTATCTTTAAGATGGTTTGGAACTTTTTTTTCCAAGAATTATATGTTATAGGTATTTGTTGTCAAATACAAATTCTGATATAACCTTGCATTTTCTTTGCATCAAATCCAATCGGTTGTCCATGTTCATTATAATCAATGGTCAACCGTTGCCTAGATGTTCTTATTTGTGCAACTTAGACATAGTAGTTGGGCCACATAGAATACTTATTCTGCTATTTTGTTGTGAGATTATATTTCTATCATCCTCGCTGCTACTTGTTGAATCTTCCATGTGAATCTGTAAAAAAAAAAAAAAAATGCTCAGACAAAAAATATATAATCTCAATATTTAATACATATAACTATACTAAATGACATATCGTGTTTAATACATTATTTATCAACCCATCTACCCTCACAATTATTTTTAATGTATGTGGATGTTGTATCATCAATCTCAATAGATGTATCAACATTGGGCATTCTTTGCATACCTCTATAACCACACTCCTGTAGCATATCTTCTATTTCATCTTCATAAAAATCATCTTCAATTGTTCACTGTGGAGATGTTAAAACAATTGACCAACCTAAATTTGCAAGGTCTTTTACATAGAAGACTTGTTTTGCTTGAGAGGCTAAAATAAATGGGTCTGATTTATGTCCAATCCGATTGAGGTCTACAATAGTAAACCCAAACTCGTTTGTTTTGACTCCATTTCTTTTCTCAACCCAATTACATTTGAGTAAAATAAAAGATAACCCATGATAGTCAAACTCCCATATTTCTTGTATTACACCATAAAAGGTCATATCTGATATGACAGAGCTTTTGTCTTTAGCACTAGAGACTTGCATTGTGGTAGCCATTATACTAACTCCACTATTTTGAACCGTCCTAATATCATCATGATTCTTTGTGTGATAGTAGTAACCATTGACCATGTAACCAGAATATTTGCCACAGTTGGACAAGGTCCATTGGCTATCCATCTTAAAGAAGGCGATATGGAATTTTTGGGAACTTCGAGAGCTAGTGCAACTTATGATATATTTTATAACAGTTTAGTAGTTAACATTTAATTATACATCAAATAGTAGACCTTTAGAGATTACTGGTGTGGACAACTACCGACTAAATATACGATTATGCTCTTCTTGAAACCACTTTCTACTTTTACCTTTACCAAAATTAAGCCTAGACAAAATATCCATATGTTGCCTAGTATAAATGACAAAGTTAGTAGATCATTGAATAATCAAGTAACCTAAAACGAGAATAAGATGGAGATCTACATACTCAACGTAAGAAAGCATATCATTTACATTTTGAATGACATAAAGATGAGTTTGATCCAACTCATTCTTACTCGATCTGATAAAAGAAGAAGCTAACAATACTCTATCAATGTTTGAGTTCGCTTTCTTTGTTGATTAGTTTAACCCAATAGAATTAACTCCAGATATAAATTCATAACAAAACTCTATAGTCTTTTTGACAATATAATTTTCTCCAACACATCCTTTTGATCGATTTCTATTTCGTACATAAGTTTTCAATACTTTCATATATCGTTTACAAGGATACATCCACCTCAAATAAACAGGTCAACAAAACTCAACTTCTCTTACGAGATGCACTACAACGTGTACCATTATTGTGAAGAATGATGGTGAAAAATACTTCTCTAAGAGGTATAGAGTGACAACTATATCCTCTTGCATACCCTTTAACTGAGATCGATTATTGCAACATGTAGCATTAAAGAAGAAGTATAGGTGAGTAATTGCAAGTCTTAAATGTTTGGGTAAAATATCACGAATGGCTACAGTTAATAATTGTTGCATAAGAAAGTGATGATCATGCAACTTAAGTACGTAAAGTTTCAAATCTATGAGCGACACTAAACTTTGAATGTTCGATGAATAGCCTTCAAGTACTTTAATTTCTGATAGTATCTTACAAAAAGCTCAATTTCTCAGCTCGTGTTAATGTATAACATGCTGAGGTAAAAAAACCTTTTTTCTCTCCCACTTGAGGGGCTAACTCTGATCTAATGTTTAGCTTCAACAAATCTAATCGAGTTTTTATTCCATCCTTCGTTTTACCAGGAATATCAAGCAATGTGCCAATAAGATTTGCACACACATTCTTTTCAATGTGCATCACATCTAAACTGTTGGGGTTGATGCCTTAAATCTCGTAGGGTCCTATAATTTGTAAACACTTGTATGAAAAAACACTTCGTTATTTATAATATATGATATTTTATTCACTTCAGTTTATGAAATATTTAATATTTTAGTTGCATTGACCAAAAACCAATAAACTAAGATCCATAGTTATCGTTGTAGCTTAAACATGTATGTGGAGACATACAAGTGGATCATGTTTTAAGTGATAACCTAAATGGTCTATAGTATATGGATAAGGGGGGATACCTTATCCTGGTGACACTACGAGTGTGGCCCCCCTATAAGTATTACAAATATTGTAAAGTGCTACAAATGATCTGATCCTAATCATTCATGTATTAGACATGCGAGCGGGGATACTCTTTACAAAGGAATTTGTATAAGACTGGACCACGAAATATTTAGTCTCATTATATAATGTTGTCATTATTGAGACTTTCATTTCACTAGGATGACCATAGATAACATGACCTTAATCCTGAGTGAGTTGTGAACTCCTGCCTATGATAGCAGTCCTTTGATTTGTATGGGTGAGAGTGGCCAGATCGCCAACTCTACAAGCCTACCACTTTGGGGATTCGTCTGATTGAGGAGTTGGGAACTCAACTACACAAGATGAAATTTACTCCTTCCCTGATGCAGGGATAAGTAGATAAATTGCTCCCTTAAGGGCTGATTTCGGGACTTGAACAATGTGGCGCCACACCTTCTCTTGGCCTGAGAAGGGTTTGTCATAGTGGGACTATGATCTATTGTTTATTAGAGAGATCAATGGTACTTAAGGAGTTAGATGTAACTATAGGGGCAAAATGATAATTTGACCTAGTTGTACTTACGAGCGATTTATGAAAGGTCATCGTACTATTGATTGGTTATATCCAATGGACACAGAAATATATTTGTAGTGAAAAGAGTACAACTATCTATCTTTAGTGGAGTGCCCAACAATTAACGGATGGTAGATAATGTGATTAACGAGTTTAGTAAGTTATTCATGTACCGTTAGAGTTTCAAGCTACAGGTCCATAAGGTCCCCTTGGTAGCTCAATGGATTCAAGTTGAGAATAAGTTTTTGAGTTAGTTTAAAATATTCAAATTAACAAGAGGGAATTTGATTATATATGATATAATTGATATGATGTATTTGATACATTATTATTTGATTGGAGGAATTAATATAAATATGATTTATATTAAATATCATAAAAATAGAAAAAGAACTATCGTTTATATGTTGCATATGATGCAATATTAAAACTATAGGTTATAAATATAATATGATAAGTTAGTTATTGTATTTATTTATAATTTATTCATTATATGATAATTGATATTTCTTTTTCTTAATAACCGATCTTAGTGGGTGGTTATACAGTTATTATGAAAAAGTGGGATAAAATGAAAAATAGTTTTTTCAATTTTTTCAACGATAACAAGTTATCATATTACTAATCGAGAGACCATATGATAGTATCGAGTATACTAGACGATAGCTTGAGAGTATCTAAACGATCAAGTATCAAGTCTATACGATAGACTTTTTCTTCTATACGATTGTTCATCGCTTACTCGATCATCTACTCCAATCCTTCCCTCAAACCAAAATAAGTTATAGCCCACAACTCTTGGATTCTCACATCAAGAATACCAAGGCAATCTTGTGGTAGTGTCTGAATCTGTTTGAGGATCGAGTTGATACTCGTTGCTGGTGTTCGAGGGAGTTCGAGTTCTTGTTTGTTGCGTTCGAGTTTGATTAGGGAAAACACTTGAAGAAAAGTTCTTCAAAGGTATTGTTTTCTCGATCCTTTATATTTGATTCAAAGCATGCTGTAATTTATTGATTAATGCATAATATGTTTAGTATGATTGTAAATGTTTGAATTCTTTCACAATAGAGTTTGGGACGATCCGCTTCTGCTCAAAGGTCCTCTATAATTAGAGTTCCTTCAATTGGTATTAGAGCCAGGTTGTTCTGATTTCGAAATTCCGTTATTGTATTGAATGTCATTTACAGTCTTGGTGGGTTTTAAGTGTTAAGTGTGGTTGTGGATGTTGTTGATGGATGTTTATGGGATAATTGCCTCCGTGTTTAAGCTTTCTTTACTTTTACAAAAGTTAATTTGTAAGGGCCCCTACGTTTTTGGGCATTATTAACTTGCAATCGAGTTTGTATTTATTTTTTGTTTATTTGAGTCGTTCATGATGAAGCTTCAGATGCAAGGAGTTGTTGTCTAGTTCGAGGGAGAAGATGAATCGATGGTCGCATCGTGTAGCCTAAGTTAAACGATCGTTTAGATTTGGCTATGCGATCGTGTAGAAATGTTAAACTCGATCGTGTTGTATTTGCTAAATGATTGCATAGCTAATGCTGTGTTGCGTTGGCTGCTCGATCATGTAGACGCTTGGGGTAAACGATTGCAGAGTATATGATACTCGACGCATGGCATGCGTGCTAAACGATCATGTAGGCTAGCATACTCATCGCAAAGTTACTAGCTACACGATCACTTGGTATACAATACTCGACACTTACTACTCGATCGTATAGACAATCATGCTCATCGCATAGTTGTTGGCTGCACGATCGCATGACATGCGTTACTCGATGTGCATTGCACGATCGTGTGGACTTTCATGCTCATCACATAGTCCTTAGCCACGCGATCATCGCTACATGATCTTTTATACTCGATGTGTGTTACTCGACGATCTGAAGGAGTTGCTACACGATCAAGTGACGAGGCTTCGAGCGGGCGGTTCAAGATCCGGTTTGCCTGTTTGAACCGACTAACTCGATTTTTTTGTAATAGTTAGCTTTTATTTTCCGGTTTTGAGGCATATTATCCCAGTCCATCAATTTTTATTAAATGTACATGTGATGTATGTTTATTTATATGCCATAATGTATGTTCTTGACTGCATGTTCTTGACACAAAGATCTTCAATCTGGACGGTGGAGATTTATTTTGGAATTTTATACTGTCAGATTACAATGAGTACTTTTTATCACCCAAGTGAAATCTTTCTAATTTATCATTTTTTATTGTTGTCATTTGTTGTCAAGATTATTTCTTTAGTTATTCTTTGTGTATGCCTCTAGTTGTTACTAAGGAGATCTCGTTGTAACATATTATTGATTCTTATGGAAATTTTGATTGTCCACGGCTTTTTACTTTAAAATTTTTTGTGTCATGTGCTTGATTATTATTATTGTTTCTAGTTGACTCATTTTCTATTAAATTCACACAAAAGTGGATCACTGATCCTACGAATATAATATTTATTACAACACGATGATCATCACAACCATCTTTCTTTCCCCCTCCATCTTCTTTTCTTAGTTCTTTCATCTTCTTCTGTGCTTATTATTTTTTAGACCTAGAACTAGGAATCCATTCCATATGTGTCATATTTTTATAAATGAGGAAACCGAGATATGAATGGAATGTTGGTTTTTTTTTGTCAGGATCAGGAAGTTTGATGTCAAAATCCCATCTCTATATCCCTCTGGCCTCTATGGATTTTTGTTAGCATGCGAGCTAGAGCTTTTACAAAATTCAGAGTCGAATACGTGGTCAATATGTGTGTGGGTGTGGAGAATTACATTTTTTCTCCCAAAGTTTTTTAATTTAATTTTTATTTGACTCCTAGATTTCAAAATATTACACGTCTAGTCTTTAATTTTTTAGTTTAATTTCAATTTAGTTCATAAATCTCAAATATTACAATTGAAATTTCAAGTTTTATTTCAACTTTGTTCATAGATTTCAAGATTTACACTTTAATATTGATTTTTCACTAAACACTCACTTTTAGTCTTCTATGTAAATCAAAACCTAGGAACCGAATCGAAATTAAACAAAACTCAATTTTCAATGGTAAATTTGTAACATTTTGAAACTAGTGAACTAAATTGAAATCAAACTCAAAATTTAAAGACCAAAAATGAAACATTTTGGAACTTAATGGCTAAATGAAAACGAAACCCAAAACTTAAGCGTATTTTATTTAAGTATTAAACTTTCATTTATATTTCAACATTTTCATTGATATTTTTACATATCTATAGGTTCGACATATGGACAAAAAAAATGAACCGGCATTTTCATTATATCATAAAAATATCCATGACGCATAAAAAATAAACAATACAAAATGTTCACTTATGCAAATATGATATAAATAATATACATCTTAATTTATTTATCGGAAAAAAAATGTTTATTTAGTAAATTAAATATTTTTTCATAATTTGTTCAGAAATTTGTGTCGATAATTGATTTTGTGCATAATTAAACTTTTTAAATTCTAATTTTATAGAAATTAATGACTTTTTTAATTGGATTTTTATTATTTTCTTTGTTAAGTTAGTGGCTAAATTAGTAAACATGTTTAAAAGTTAAAAGTTAGTTAGTCGATTTGGATGAAATTGAAAGGTTAGAGTGAAACGTGATGTACACTCTTTTCCAAAGTCGTGCCAATTTTGTTTATTTTTTTATAAATTGATATTAAAACTGTGATCAGAAAGTTGCATCTTCAATTTATATATATATATATATAAATATATAAATTTAAAGGAAAAAAATCAAGTTTTAAATTTGTAACCTTAGTTAAAAAATCTCAAATCTAAAACTATGGTTAAAATGAGTATACATTAAGTGACATAAAATTCATACTATCATATCTGCGGTTAAAGATTCCATTATCATATTCTAGTGTACAGTTGATTTTCTTTTTTTTTTTTTTTTTTTTTTTTAAATCTCAAACTCTTAATTTTATTCACTAAAAATATATTGTATGTGTTCTCAATGAAAATCAAGAAATATAAAATCCATATTCATAGGGTTGCACTTTTGAAAAGCTTTTTTCTAGTGTTTTTTCATCTATACTTTGGTAGAAGTCTCTCATTTATTAATTCTTAATTGAAGTCAATTACCCAAAATTTTCTTCTATATTCTTCTCTTATTGTATTTCCTTCAAACAAACTGTGAGTGAGCACTTTTATATTTTCCTCTTCATCTATATCATGTTCATTTCTTTATTCAACACGTCTTCCATTTCCTCTTTCATTTTTTCTACCTACATTTTAAGAACACTTTGAAAATAGCTTGTAAAGAGATTACAGAATAGGCCCAAGAGAAACGTTATTTATATAAACTACATAAATAAATAAATAAATAATATTTGACTTAGTGAAATCATCAATAATATACTTCCTATTTCATATATTATTAAAATAATATATCAATGACATACTTCATATGTAGTAACTCATTAAGGGGTTATTTGGAGCGTTGAGTTAAGATAGAATATATGGAGTTCATATGTTTGTGGAGTTTATATATCTGTAGAGTTTATATATCTGTGTTTAGGATACAAAGTTATTTACGGTCTGAGTTTATATGTCTGTGTTTAGAGTGCAAAGCTGAGTTTATATGTCTTGAGTATCTAGTCTAGTTTTTTGAACTCTAAATAACCTGCCTTTATCATTACTATTTTTGTTTTGAAAATGTTTTATTCAATAATTCTACCTAATATTTAAATTTTTTCTTTCTTTCTTTCTTTCTATTATTATTATTATTTTTTTTTTTTTGCGCAATGAACAACAATTAATTCATTATATTTCTTGTACAAGATATGGTTAAAATAAAATAAGAAACCAAAGAGAAATCAAAACCTTTGTTCCTAATTTTTCTCCATGAATGTCATTATCGTCTTCTTCTTTTTCTTCTTCTTTTAGTTGTTGCTCTATATTACTCTGTTCTAAATTTCATTTAATTAAGCCTCTCCCATCATCTTAGTAGCCAATGGAATGTCACCACATTTCTTCAACAATTTCACTTTCAATTTCTTTAAATTTTGAGGATTATTAGAAAACAAATCTCAATTTTTCACTAATTCTTGGTATAAAATGTTCTACGAATCTTTTTTCATTATATGATTTTTTTCATTATATGATACATACTTTTTGTCTAGATATTTGTCACACTTCTTTGATATGTGAATTTAATTAAATAAAAATATTCTTTTCAAATTTTTACATAAAATATTGCACCTAATAATGTAAACAAAAGACTATTATTTATATAATCAACAATCCTACAACATACTTAAATAGTCATCAGTCTTATAATAGTCAAAAGTGGTTGTCGAAGTTGATTATCGAGATGATTTCGCTAGAGTTTGTAGTTGGAGGTGGTTTTCGGAGCCTAAAGTTGGTCGTCTGAAGGTGGTTGACCGCAACATTTTTCGGTATCTTTTAATTCCTGAAAAGAGCCACAAATCAAAATAAATTTATAATATCGAACTACTCCTATCATTACAAAGACGTAGCAATAGTGGTAGGTCTGGGTCAACTTGCAAGGAAGCGTGATTTGTTTCATTAAGCCAATTTCTTAACTAAAGCAATAAATGGGGGAGTTTTGGTGTGAAAGGAGATAACCATGTGAAACACAAAATGCAAGGGTAAATGTAATCTAGGATAGGGATCTATCTAATTTCTAGAGCAAGAGGGAATCTTATGCAACTTCTATCATAAAATTCAATAATTAAACAAACATTTCATTCTATCCATGCACAACTACTAAATCGATTTGACTTAACTAGTATCTACAAAGGCCGATAACTAATTAAAACCAATTCAATCAAGCGTTCTGATTATTAATTAAGGTTGGAGAGCCATTCCCTAATGAAACTATATAATCTTTAATTATATTGGGTTCAATAGCGTCCATATAGAATTAAAGTTCATATGCACGAAGATTGAGGATTCAATTGTGTGGACTAATTGATTGGATGACCTAATTCAATAATCAATTTGTTCTTTGAATCTAGGTTGAACATGTATTACTAAGATTCTAGACAAGCCTATATAAATTTAAGCATTCACATTCAATCTTATGCTACTGAGGTAAATTCAAGCATAGATAAACACAAAAAAATGCGAGCTCAAAATTAACTAGCAGAGATATGCAATTATGATAGGGTCGTCAGTTGAACACATAAACGCAAATCTAAATTACATCAAGGTTCAAAGAAAGCATAGAATTGAAGGATATCAAATTTAATCAAGAAAATCTCAAGAAATTGAATATAGGAACTCTTGCTAAAAGAAATTAGATAGGAATTACCTAAAAAGTTCATAGACAAATTCAAGATAAAGATTTGATCCGTTGATTACAACCCAAAACAAAATGTAAAACCTAAGCTAAGATGCTAAAACCTTAAGGGAGAAGAAGGAAACTGAAACTCCACTTTGGCCTTCATGAAACCAACCTCCTCCATGACCTAAATTGAAGAGAAATATATATAGGAATCAAGCGTAACATTGCAACACTAATGAGAGCATTGCAACGCTCTTGTCGACACAGTCCTTGAACATTGAAATGGGTGTTGTAACTCTGGTGCGACACTTCGTTGCGTGCGCGCGTTGGTAGTATTCCATTAAAAGTTTGTAGCGTTGCAACGCTCTCAGGTAGCATTGCAATGCTATCCTACATCCATGTGTTCTGCCTTTCAGCGTTGAACAAGGGTTGTGATACTTCGATCAAGAGTATTTTGGTCATTTCTCCTCCTTTGAAGTTTGAATGCTCAAATTATCTCTAAATTATTTCAAATTAACCTCATTTGACTCCAATCGCTCGGTTCTACCTCTTTGGTGCTCAATACTTACAAAATAGGATAACTAACATGTAAATTCTATTAACGAGCCTAAATTAAGCTAGAAATTATAGTTCTTTTTTAGAGCTATCAGTGGTATTGGAGTTTTGTTGAAGTTAGTATGCAATTAACGAAAGCAAATAAAATCATGAAGCACTCTAATTCATCAATTTTAGCAACTAAGATAGCATATTAAAGAACTTAAAATAGGGTTTGATGATATACCTTTGAAGACCTTCTTCAATCCACGAATTCAACTTCAATTTCCACAATAGTTCCTTGTAGACTACCACTTGATCTTTTCTACTATTCTCCAGGACCTTATATTGAATCGTGGGATTCAAAATGAGCTAAATTTAGAGAAGCTTAGAGAGAAGAAGACTGAATTTTCGGGTTGAGTTGAAGAACTCTTCTTTCTCAAAAAACCAGCAACCAAATCAATTTGCATGGCATAAATTCTTAGCCTTTGAACTGATTATTTGTTCACCTTCAGTATGTCATTCATCTTTACAAGAGGATGACCCCTCAAAGACATAAAGAAAGTGGAAACCTTGGTGTTCAAAGTGGGAATTATCCACTAAATGTGAATTTCACATTTTTTAATTGAATTCAAAATTCAACTTAATTAAATTTTGAAATCAAAATTTCAAAATTTATAATTATATATTAATTAAGTAATTAATATATATTTCATTAATTTTATATAAAATTAATTTTTAATAATTAACTATATTAATTTAATGTCAAGTATTAAATTAATAAAACACCAATTCCTTAGACAAGAATCTCTATTCATGTAATTAATATTTAAATCAAATTTAAATATTTTTCAATTCTCCAATTTCGTTTAATTCGATAATTCAACGTGAATTATATGGTATATAATTACTAATTACCTTAATTTGAATTTGAACATTTCAAATTCTCTCATCATCCTATTCTAAGGTTTAATATGTTTATGAACTTGTAGGGAGACCTAATGGACTTACAAATCATAGGCTCTAATGATCCCATATTAACCGGCTAAACTCGTTAACCTAATTAACCAACATTCGTTAACTACCTGGTAACTCCACTAAAACCCAATAGTTGCACTCCTCTCACTGTAGATATAATTGTGTCCACTCGATATAACCATAATAAGTAACTCAACCATTCACAGGTTGTTCATAATAATGATTGGGTCAAAAGTTGTTTTACCCCCAAGATTATATCTTGTTCCTTAAGTCCTATTGATCCTCTAATGAACAATTCGTTTGTGATCCAATCAATAAACCGAGTCCCTCTAGGGCCAATGAGAGAGTAGGGGCCCTTGTTCGAGATCCCGAGTCAGTACTTAAGGAAATAACCTGTCTACTATCTTTAAAAGTGAGTAGGAGTGAATTCTATCTTGCATCCTATGTCCCTAGTTATCTACTCAGTCTTACCCCTGAAATTGGAGGCTTATTGAGTCGGCTCTATTGAGTCAACCCTTACCCATGCAAATCTAAGTATAATCCTAAATAAACAGGAGTTCATAGTTAGCTCAGGATTAAGGTTAGGTTAGTTAGGTCATCGCTTTGAAATAGTCCATTTTAAAAAGTAAACAATGTTATAAAGTAAGAGTGGCTTATTTCTTAGTCCGATCTTATACAAACTCTTTGCATAGGACGCCCCCACTCGCATGTCTCCCCACGAATGAATTAGGATTATTTCGTTCATAGCACTTTATAACAATTGTAACATCTACAAAATGGATTGCATTTGATAGTGTCTCCAAAATAAAATATCCAATCTTATCCGTATACTATAGATCATTTTGACTATTTACTCGAACTTGATCTTCTCTTATATCTCCACATAAAGTTCAAGTACTCATGTAATAGTCATTGATCTTAGTTTATTGGACTTAGGTTATTTCTAAAACAAAATGAGCAATTCAAACATTTAATAATAACTTTATTGAAACAAAATTTAGTAATATGTATATAGATTAACAAAATAAGTTTATTATTTATAAACCACGAATTTTAGGACATAAAACCCAACAAGTTTGTCATTGAATTTTGTCATCGAAGGTGGTTTTTAGAGCTGAGAATTGGTCGGACGAAGGTGGTCATCGAAGATGATTTTCACCGGAGTTTATAGTTGGAGGTAGTTGTTGGAGCCTGAAGTTAGTCTCATGAAGGTGGTATTAGAGTTGGTTGCTAGAGTTTATTGTCAGAGGTGGTTGTCAAAGCCTCGAGTTGGTCGTTAGAGTTGCTCACTTGAAGGTAGTCATCGAAGGTGATTTTCATCGGAATTTGTAGTCAAAGTCTTTGAAGGTGATTTTTTGCGCAATGAACAACAATTTCTTGACCATACATTTTCGTCAAAAATCAAAGTGATAACTTGTAAGCAAACCGATTCTACAATTAGTTTTGGGTAGGAATGCGAAACTGCTAATTTTCTTTAGGTGTTGAATCTATTATATAAGTGATATATTTTATATTAGTTATAGCACTAATATAACTCCTAAATGTGAAGTATATCATTATGTCACAAATGTATCTAATATGAAGTATATCATATTAGTGATATAATTGATACTGATATATCAAGTATATATGTGAGATTTAATTTATTGAGCATATCATTTAATATTATTGTTATTGATATACTTGATACAAAATATAATAATAATCCAACAATAAAACTGCTAATTTTAAGGATATAACCGATTTTTCCACATTTTCTTTTGGGACAAACCTCTATTTTTACTATCTTTAATATACTTGATATATTTACCATTAACCATTCACATGTAACAATGGAATAGTGTATGGATGACGTACTTTGTATTAAGTACATCATTATATAACTGTAACTTACGTATCTAAAGTGAAGTAAACTAGTTGTCTATTTCATAGTGTTAATAGAAAATTTCACGTTTTTCTTTTATTGTAAAAATTTCTACCTACATCTTAGATGATAACATTTTATCATTTATTTATTTATTTTAATATAACAATTGTAGGGATGAGGGATTGAATCTCCGACTTTTAGAGAGAGATCAGTACATATCAATATCACTTAGTCAAACTCACTTTGACATTATTTATCTATATTAAAACATTATTGGTATTCTTATCATGTTAATATTTCTTACCATATATATACACATAAACCACGTAATGCTAAATGACAAAACTAAAATATAGAAAAAGCAAAACCTATCTAGTAAGAATTACAATGATATTTATCTAAACCAAGTATTAGCAAATACAATTAATCAGTTGAAAGGAAAGAGATAGTGAGACCAAACATGGAAAAATTAGAAAAGGGAGAGATCAAGCTTTCTTTTGGCAGTATTGTGTGATTGAGAATGATCATAAAGAGATCGTTAAATATGTGTTTTTTCTTTTTCACGGCTTGAAAGTTATTTACCTTATTGTTTGATTTATCTGCAAATTTTTTGTTTTTAAGTTTTTTTTTTGTTTTTATTTTAAGTTATTAAGTTTTTGCTTTTAATGTCTTTAATTTATAAGTTCTTAAATTTACTCGTTGTTCCTATCAAAGAGTTATGTCTCACATAAAATATATATCACAATTTTATGCACCACATCTTGAGTATTACAATTTTTTTTATCACATGTTTAGTATCAACAATTTTTTTCCTACTTTAATAAGAGGTTTGAATTTCAATCTCATTTTTATTTTTCTTTTTTCTTTTTTGTTTAACAATCATTGAGATATTGATTTGCTTCTGCAAATATTTATTTTTTCTATCAATTTCATTTTTCTCAGAGCTACTCTAATTTTATTTGTTCAACAATGGAGTCTTAGATTTGAAGGCATGTGATTTCGTTTCAGAGTGTAAAAAAATTTTCAGTTTTTGTATTTGAAAAATGTCTTCTAAATTTCGATGTTTCCTCTCCTCCACATTTTAATGATAAAAACTACCCGTTTTCGGGTTGTTAAAATGCAATCCTATCTCAAGGGAATTGGTCTTTGGAAATCGGTTTCAATTGATGCGTTGATTCTCGACTATTGGGAGAAAATCCAACCTTTAATCATATCATACTACTTGAAGAGAAGAAATTCAAGAAATTTGGAGATCAGAGATGTTTTTGGTGTAAAATTATGTAAGAACAATTTCTTTTAAGAAATTAATTTTGCATGAACTTTTTTTAAAATAATTAAAAACTTTATTTATACATATCAACCATGCAAAAAGAATTCATCAACAACTTCAATTTTGGATTAGGTATTTGTGTTAGTGGATTTTTTAGGCAAAACCCATTAACTCAATTTTCATTTTCAATTGAAATTCCAAATTTCAATTAAAAGGAAATTAAATAAATATTAAATAAAATAATTAAACTAATTATTTTATATAAAATTAATTTTTATTTAAAATAAATTTAAATAAAATTAAAAATTAATTTTAAATAATTAATTAAACAATTTAATTAATCTAATTAATTTAATATCAAATATTAAATTAATAAAACACCAATTCCGAACATGAATCCCTATTCATATATGCAATATTTAAATCATATTTAAATTTTTCCAACTCTCCAATTTGTTTATTTATAATTATATGTTTAATTATATCACATTTAATTAATGTTTATTCATTTAAACCGAATTTGAACATTTCAAATCCTCTCATCATACTATTCAAAGGTTTAGTCCGATATAAGCTAGTAGGGGGACCTAATGGATCTACAGATAATGAGCTACAACGATTCGAGATTAATCGGCTAATCTCATTAACCCAATTAGCCAACATTCATTAACTACCAGGACCCTCCCCTAAAGTCCAGTAGCTGCATTCTCCTCACTGTAGATATATTTTTGTCCACTTGATTTAACCATAATTAGTAAGTTGATTCTTCATGGGTGGTTTGTAATAACAACTGAGTCAAATTACTATTTTACCCCTATAAATACATCTTGCTCTTTAAGTTCCACCGATCCTCTAATGAACAATTGCTTTGTGGTCCAACCAACAAATCGAATCCCTCTAAAGTCTTAGAGAGGGTAGGGCCCCTTGTTCAAAACCTGGATTCAGTACTTAAGAGAACAACCTATCTACTAACCCTAGTAGCGGGTAAGAGTGAATTTCGTCTTGTAGGACTATGTCTCTAGCTATCTACCCAGTCTTACCCCTAAAACGGGAGGCTTATCGAGTCGGTGATGTTAAGCCACTCTCATTTATGTAGATTAAAGGATAATCCTGATTAAACAGAAGTTCATAGTTATCTTAGGATTAAGATCAAGTTACTTAGGTCATCGAACTAAAACAATCAGTCTTAACAGTAAACGATGTTATAAAGTAAAAGAGGTTATTTCGTTGTTCAGTATTATGAAAACTCATTGCATAGGATGCCTTTACTCACATGTCTCCACATGAATGATTCAGGATCACATCGTTTGTATTACAACTATTGTAACAATTACAATGGCTGCATCCATAGTGTCCTCAAGATAAGATACATAGCCTTATCCTTATACTATAGATCGTTTTGCTACTACTCGAACTTGATCCACTTCTATGTCTCTACATAAAGCCTAAATATTCATGCTATAGCCAGGGATTCTTAGTTTATTGGATTTTAGATTTAAAAAGGTGTAATTCACATATTCAATAACAACTTTACTAAATAAACCTCAATAACATCTTTATTGTAAAATAGAATATGTTTAATGTTTACAAACCACGAGTTTCAGGACATACAACTCAACAAACTCCCACTTGGACTGAAAACAATTTTGAGCGTGAGAGAAAGAACATAAATACAATAAACTAGGGCATCATATACCCCTGAATTCTCCCATTTTCCCTAGATTTATATAACCCATAGTCCTAGATTTACTAGGTTACTTTCAAACATTTAGCTGAGAGGTTCTTTGCATATAGATTAGCAAAGTTGTCTTCTGTGGCTATCTGCGTGACGATCACATCTCTTCGATGTACTATCTCCCTGATGAGATGGTATTTGCGCTTAATATGCTTTCCGCATTTATAGCTTTTGCGCTCTTTGGAATTTGCAACTGCTCCACTATTATCACAATAGAGAGTGATAGGCAAATGCATGTTTGGCACCACTTCCAAATCTGTTAAGAACTTTCTAAGCCATACTGCCTCCTTTGTCGCTTCGCATGCAGCCACATACTTTGCTTCCATAGTGGAGTCAACAATATAGCTTTGTGTTATACTCCTTCAAACTATAGCTCTCTGTTTCGAGTGAACATTGATCCCGAAGTTGATTTCCTTGAATCTACATTGGTCTAAAAATCAGAGTCAGTGTATTCTGTAAGGATCAGATCCTTACCGTCATACACAAGCATATAGTCTCTCATTCTCTAGAGATACTTGAAGATATTTTTAACGACATTCTAATGATCATATCCATGATTGGACTAAAACATGCTGACGATTCCCACTACATAGCATATGTCAGGTCGTGTACATAACATGGTATCCATTAGATTACCAACTGCTGATGCATAGGGAATACGTTTCATATCCTCAACTTCTTGAGGTGTCTTAGGATACTAGTCCTTAGACAGATGAATTCCATGCCTGAAAGGTAGTAAATACCTCTCGAAATTCTGCATTTTATATCTAAACAACATCATGTCTATTTAAGATGTATGTGATAAGGCTAGCGTGTAGAGATGAAAACCCTATCTCAATAGAAAGCACAAACCAAAACTCATTATTAATTTGGGATGCTTGAAATACCCATACACTGAGCAATTCAGAAATAATACAGAGACCAAAGACAAACAAAAATGCCTATTGACCTAGATTAAGCATTCTTAAAAATCACAGAAAAAGGATAAAAAACCTTTAACTTTGAAGAACCAAGTGAGAATCCGATTCTCTAATTGGGATTTTAAAACACCACCAACAACCTTCCTATCCTCTGAGAAACCTCTGGTAATTTTTGGTTTGTGGGAACCAATTGAACTGGAAAAAAGAAAGGGAAGCAGATGAATTTTCTTTGAGAGGAGTTAAAAGGTCAGAATTGTTCTGTGCATAATTTTTCTCTTTTCTCCTTTGTGAACAAAACCAATTTTTTTATCGACCAAGATAGAGAGGGAGAGAAATGTGGAGTCCCTATGTAGGAGTTATCAAATTAATTAAATTAATTATTAATTAATCATTAATTAATACTAATTTAATTAATGATTTCATTTAAATCATATTAAATAAAACATTTCACATAATCTATAGTTTTAATTCAATCAATTTAATTATTAAACTAAATAATTATTTAATTTTCCAATTAAATTATCTCCAAATTAATTTAATTTGATTTGGCTTACATTTGAATCATATTTAATTATATTTCTCTTATAACCTATAATTTTAATGTGCATCAAATACACATTAATTTTAACATATTGTTTCAAAATGAATCCAATTCATTAATTTTGAACTCCTTCAAATATTTAAACTCTCATAAATTAATTTTAAATCATATCCAAAATTAAATTTATATTATAAAGTTTAATTAAAATATAAACTTTATGTTATAATTCATCATAATATATTATATTATTTCCCTAAATGAATTTGAACATTTCAAACTCTATTCAAAGCATAGTTACCTCAATTCCCTTTACGAGCTAGGAAGGGAAACTCATGGACCTACAAATCAGAAGCTCCAATGATATGAGATTAATTGGCTAAACTCAATAACCAATTAAACAATATTCGTTAATTGTGGATACACTCCACTAAAGATCCATAGTTGCACTCTTCTCACTGTAGATATAATTCTATGTTCATATATGTAGACCAATGATAGTAAGTTAGTCTTTCATCATGGTTCATAACACCAGCTGGGTTAAATGACTGTTTTACCCCCGAATTACCTCTATATCCTTAAGTACCAGTACTCCTCTAACAAACAACCTGTTTATGGTCCAACTATTGAACAGAAGCCCCTCTCGGGCCAATGAGAGGGTAGGGCCCTTTGTTCAAGTCCCAGAGACACTACTTAAAGGAGCATTCATCTACTTAACCTAAAGTCGAGAATGAGTGAATTTCATCTCATGAAATTATGTTCATGGTAGAGGAAATATTTTGGATTTGTTGATATTTTTCTATGCGTCGATGGTCATGCATTGATCATGTGTTGATGGTGCATGCGATGTTCAATAAGTTGAAGAATATGCAATGTGTGTTAATCGTGTATGCGATGACCATGTGTTCCTGCCACAAGTTTTCTTACTCTCTTGCCAAGTATAACGAGAATACAAGTTTCTCGGGATGATCCAAGGTTGAACACAAGGACTTGCAACTAAGTGATGTTCATAAAGTAATGTGTTTGAGGCGACAAATAAAAATAAAAAGAAAGAAGTTGATTGCTATGCGCTACTCCTACTTCTAGCTAAACAGACTGAGGAATTGAAGTTTGACTATGAGAATTGGTAGAGATGCGAAAATTGATAACACGTAATGAGATGCATGGAGAAGTAGAGTTGGGAAGAAATTTCACCAAGTCATTAAGTTAGGTCACAAAGGTAATCCTAGCTCGCCACACTAACGCATCATACACCTCTCGGTGGTCAGCCACATACTTGTATCTCTATAACGCATGGTTGCATTGAGCATAAGATTATTCCTATCTCTTGGAACATTGCTTACTTTGCTTAGTGAGCTCCACTACTTATCCTCTTGGGCAGTTAGTTATAGCTACTCGGCTTATAGACAAGCATTGTGATAGCCTCGCACTAAGCAAAGAGGACTGACACACTATACTCATGCAACGTACACCTCTCGATGGTTTACTACATGCGTCATATCTCTATGCCACATGATTGAGTATGCGATAACTCTTGCAATCTGCACTTAGCTCATTGGGATGAAAGTAAAAGATGGTAAAGTAGAAGATGATGATGAAAATGATGTTGAAGGAACTAAATAGATGTATTGATTATAAAATGTATTAATATCTTAAGCCAATATGTAATACAATACAGGGGTAAGAAGAATGGTGGAGGGTTAGATGTAAGCAATCTTTTGCTTCCATCAGATGTGTGTCAAGGCTACTAGTGATGCCATGGATGGGCAGTGGAGTAGTCTCTCTCCAGCTCTATCTTCGACGAATCTCCAGTCGTCAATCAAAAAAGGTTATAGGAATGAAGAACAATCAAAGACTGTACTCATACTCTCGCTTGTGATCACAAGAAACTGCCTAATGTAGTGTCCTAGATGCTTTGAATTTAGGCTTTAAGGCTCCATTTATAGACCTCAAACGTCGACAGCATTGGTAATCCTGCTCTGAGTCACTGCCTTCACTGACGCGGTAGATGAAATGTCATCATGATCTTATCTCTTTGATACTCCCAAGGTATGGGTTCATGATTGTTTCTTCTGAAGCATCAACGCATCCCACCCACTTTGTGATCAACATTCTATCATGGGTATCACTCTGTAGTTGAGGAATTTCATGCGACGGACTTGCCTTCATTAAGATCAACACATGTGATCAACTTTGTGATGGTTTGGGATCAATGCATGCGATCAATTCCTGCGACAACTACAAAATAGAAATTTTGACGCAAAATAACGTATGATATAGGGTTAGCAGGGATTTTCAGTGTTGATCGACGTAAGCTCATTATTCCATATGAATTCTTAACAATATTAATACATACTCTGATCATCAACCCTCATAATTCTAAATAAAATATTGCAATAGCTTGTATTTCTACAAGCTATTAGTTCCCAACTCCCTATTCTTGTCCTCAAAATGGTAGGCTTATTGAGTCGATGAACTGGCCATTCTTATCCATACAAATCAAAGGACAATTCTTCATGAACAGGAGTACATAACTCACTCAGGATTAAGACTAAGTTGCCTAAGTCATCTTATTGAAATAGAAACCTAACTAGTCAGTGAGTTACATCTTGTGGTTATTATTTCGTGGTCCAATCTTATGCAAACTCACTGCATAGGATACCCCCACTCGCATGTCCTCTACACGAATGCGTTGGATTATTTTGTTTTTCTCGAATAAAAAGTGAGTCATATCCATAGTGTCACCAGGATAAAGTTGAAGGAAATCGGATTCGCGATTTCCATGAGCAATGGAACAAGATATTCCAAGTCACAATCATGAATGAACAATTCATTTACAGTCAATGTCAAACAAGTGGTTATACAATTAAAATGCATAAATTACAACATGAACAACAAATGAACAAGGAAGAACTCTATGAACATTTGTCGCCTCATCTCTGCGCTCCTTGCTCACGAACGCTCGAATAATAGGAACCTCGAACGCTCGATCTACACGACTACAACACCACACAAACACAGGACGAACACTTTGCACTTGTCCTCAACGATCGTCTCGGTCACGATCTCCACTGCAACAACGAACAGCCTCCACAGTACCACGAATGGCCTCCACAGAACCTCGACGATGTCAAGTTGAGTCTGACACCACTAACAAGGCTACCTTGGTATTCTTAGTGTGAGAATCTAGAGTGTGGGCTTTGTTCGGACTTGGAATGAGGCAGACGAAAGAGGAAACACCGATCACGTACACGACTGGGAAAGTGGGAAATAGTAGAGACCTATTGTATAAGTTGATGCCAATCATTTAGATAAAGCTATGCTATCGTCTAGCAAAAGCTATGCGATCGTTTAGCTCATCATTTAGCTTAGTCTGTTGCCTACAGACTCTACACGATTGTTTACTTTGGGCAAGCGATCGTTTAACAAAACTATATGATCGTTTAGTAAATACAGCACGATCGTTTAGCTTGCCACTACACGATTGTTTAGTTCACTCAGCCGTCATTTAGTAAATCTGTATTTACTTGACGACTCCGTGAGTTTCTTTTGCGCGAGAGCGAAAACTCAAAACTTTTCATAAATCTTCTTTTCAAAATAGGAAAACCACTTTCCTTTTAAAATCACGGCTACCATGAATCCAATAACCACCCACTAATTTAGTTATTAAAGAAAAAGAATTAATTATCCAATAATTAATATTATTATAAATATAAATGATAACCAACTTATCATACTCTATTTATAACCTATAGTTTTAATATTTCATCTCATGAAACATATAAACCATAGTTCTTTTTCTATTCCATGGTACTTAATATAAATCTCATTTACATCAATCCTCCACTAGATGTATCACATACATCAAACCGATGATATCATATATAATCAAAATACCTCTTCTCAATTTGAACATTTCAAATCAACACCAAAAACTGATCCTCAATTGAATTCATTGAGCTACCAAGGGGACCTCATGTACCTGTAGATAGAAGCTCCAACGGTACGTGAATAACTGACTAAACTTTTTAGTCATGGGATCCACCATCAGTTAACTGCCAGACACACCACTAAAGATCGAAAGCTGAACTCTCCTTACCACAAATATATTACGTGCCTATCTTAACCAATCAGTGGTGTGACAACCCTTTACAGATCGCTCATAAGTACAGCTGAGCCAATAACCGTTATGCCCCTGTAGTTACATTTTTCTCCTTAAGTACCACTGATCCCTCTAATGAACATAAGTCATAGTCCTACTATGACTGAGTCTTCTCTTCCAAAGAGAAGCTGTGGTCACTATGTTCAAGCCTCGAAATCAGCCCTTAAGGGAGCAATCTCTCTACTTATCCCTGCTTCGGGAAAGAAGTGAATTCCATCTTATGGATCGAGTTTCCAACTCCCAGATCAGACAAGTCTCCAAAAAGGTAGGCATGTTGAGTTGGCAATCTGGCCACTTTCACTCATACTAATCAAAGGACCACCTTCAAAGATAGGAGTTCCCAAAACACTCAGGATTGAGATCATGTCACCTATGGTCGTTTAGGTGAGATGCAATTCTCTAGTATCAACAGTGTTATATACAGAGTCTAATCATCTCGTGGTCAAGGTCTTATACATACTCTTTGTATAGGACACCCCCGCTCGCACGTCTCCACATGAATGGTTAGGATCTACCATCTGTAGTAGTTTACAACACTTGCATACCTCTACAAAGCAGGTCGTATCCGTAGTGTCACAAGGATCAGGTATCCCACCTTAATCCTTATACTACAGGCCTATTTAGGTTATCATTTAAGGCATGATCCACTTGTATATCACATATACATACTTAAGTTCATATAAGATAACCAAGGAACTTTGTTTATTGGATATGAGTTAATGCCAGAATTAAATTACACTTATTTTATTCATTAAATAATGTGTATCTTTACAAAACAACGAGACCTTGGGAGAATTAGGATACCAATCCCAACAAAGGTACCAGCCTTATCTATATACTGTAGACCCTTTAGGTTGTATCTTGAACACTGATCCCCGTATATCTCCGCATACAATTCATGATTCAACAGTCTAGGATGTTAGTTTATTGAAGTATGGTTACATAGGCAAGATAAATACAAGATAAAAAATAACTATTTATTGAAATAAACATTAATAACATTTTATTAAAGATCGGTCAAATTTTACATTAACTATCTACAAGTTTTATGGCATAAAACCCAACATAGCATTCTGTTCTTGCAATACGAATGATTTGGACTCCACAAACATACTGAGCTTCTCCTAAATCTTTCATTTGGAATTAAGTTATTAGCCATTTCTTAACGTTAGCCAGGAATCCTACATCAACCCCAATGAGTAGGATGTCATCAACATACAATATTAAGAATGCTACAGTTTTGTTAACAATCTTCTTGTAAACACAAGGTCGTCAATGTTTTGTTCAAAACCATAAGATTTGATCACAGTGTCAAACTTTATATTCCAGGATCTAGACACTTATTTTAACCCATAAATGGATCGTTTTAGCTTGCAAACTTTTTGCTTTTGACCATGTTCAATGAACCCCTTGAGCCATATAGATACTCTCCTCAAGAGGGTCATTAAGAAAGGTTATATTGACATCCATTTGCTAGATCTCATAATCATAAAAAGTGACTATGGATAAGAGTATCCTAATTGACTTTAGAATAGCAACAGGAGAGAAGGTTTCTTTATAGTCTTACCCCTTCTTTTTGGTAAACCCTTTTGCCACAAGTCGAGCCTTAAAGGTCTGTACCTTACCAGTTTGACCTCGTTTCCTCTTGTAAATCCATTTGCAACCAATAAGTTTTACCCCATCCGACTGATCTATAAGTTCCCACACCGAACTGAAGTACATAGACTACATTTCGAGGTTCATGGTTTTGATCCACTAGTCTCAGTCTACATCTCCCATTTCCTATTTAAAGGTCAATGGATCCTCTAAGCCACCATCAGGTTGAAGGAACTCTTACTCAAGAGTACCTATGAGCGGAAGTGGATCTTTCCAATTCATTGTGACAGAATTTCAACATATACATTCAAACATACAGATATGCATTCACAACCCTAAATTACTGACATGCTTAGAGAATCAATAAATAAGAGACCAAGAGATCATACTAATTGAAGACTTTTTCTTCACAGCAAATGTCGCTTTCTCTGGAACGGCAAGCTATCGTTCAGCAAATCCCAATCTTCTACCACGAATAGTCTCCACACGAACAACAGGAAACAGAGACGACAGCATCACTCGAAGCCTTTAGTATTCTTAGAATGAGAATCCAAAGGGTGGGCTTTGTTTGGATTTCGTAGAGGGCAAGAGGAACGGAGATCGTATACAACGATCAAGCAAGTGGGAGAAAGGCTCATCTATCGTATAGACAAAATGACTGATCGTTTAGGTGAAGTATACGATCATGTAGGAAAAGGTAAGCGATTATCTAAACAATCGTGTAGGAAAAGCTAAGCGATCGTTTATACTTTATACGATCGTCTAAACAATCATGTAGGAAAAGGTAAGCGATCCTTTCCTATAAGGCCGGTGTCTCTCCTCCAAATTAATGTATCTCATACATAAAGTTAATTATATCATATATAATTAACTAGTTCAATTATATCATATATAACCGAACTCCCTCTTGTCAATTTGAACATTTCAAATTGACCCAAAAACTGATTCTCAACTTGTATCCAAGCTACCAAGGGGACCTTATGGACCTATGGCTCAAAGCTCCAACGGTACGTGAATAACTGACTAAACTCTTTAGCCACGATATCCACCATCCGTTAACTGGCAGGAATTCCACTAAAGACCGATAGTTGAACTCTTCTTACCATAGATATATTTCTGTCTATTGGATATAATCAATTATCAATACGATGACCCTTCATAGATGCTAGTAAGTACAGTTGGACAATTTACTATTTTGCCTCTTTAGTTACATCTCGAGCCATGAGAAGGTGTGTGGCACCACATTGTTCAAGCCCCGAGATCAGCCCTTAAGGGAGCAATCTATCTACTTACCCCTGCATTGGGGAAGAAGTGAACTCTATCTTGTGTAGCTGAGTCCCTGCTCCCAAATCAGACGAATCCCCAAAGTTGTAGGTTTGAGTCGGTGCTCTTGGCACTCGCACCTGTGCAAATCAAAGAACTTCCCTCAATAGAAGGATTCCCAACTCACTAAGGATTGAGGTCATGTTACCTATGGTCATCCTAGTGAAGTCAAGTCTCTATCATTAACGGAGCTATATGGTGAGATGTTAACACTTCATGGTTAGGTCTTATACAAACTTTTGGTATAGGATGCCCCGCTTCTATATCCCCTACACAAATGATCAGGATTAGACCATCTGTGACAAGTCACAACACTTGTAACTATTCCACAAAGCAGACACGTCTGTAATGTTACCAGGATAAGGTTTCCCTCCTATATCCATATTCTACAGACCATTTTGGTTATCACATAAGACAAGATCCACTTGTATGTCACTACATACATGCTTAAGTTACATAAACACAACTAAGGATTTTAAGTTTATTGGTTTGTGGTAAAGCAAATAAAACATCTAAATGTGCAAAGTCAATAAGTGAAATAAATATCATATATTATACATCACAAGCATTCGTACAAAATGTGTTTACAAACTACAGGAGACGAGACCTTCGAGTATCAATCCCAACAATCTCCCACTTGTCCTAAAGCGAAACGGGGTGTACAAAAATAAGTACAAAACAATAAAATAGGGCATAAAAACCCAGTATAATAAAATCTCTCACTTGCTCTAGTCTAGCCGCGACCGGTCCCGTAGACCCATGCTCTGAAGATGATTGTGAAACACTATAGTCGTGAGAGCCTTCATAAATGGACTAGCAACATTTTTCTCCGAGGCGATCTTCATGACGATCACATCTCCTTGATGCACTATCTCACGGATCAAATGATACTTCCATTTTATGTGTTTGTTGCGCCGGTGACTCCTGGGCTCCATGGAGTTCGCCACAACACCACTATTGTATCAATAGAGGGTGACGGGCCTAGACATATCTGGAACAACTCCAGCTCTGTCAAGAACTTCCTGAGCCAAACGGCCTTTTTAGCAGCTTCACATGTCACTACGTATTCGGCCTCTATCGTGGAGTCAACGATGCACCCTTGCTTAGTACTCCACCACACTATAGCTCCTCCATTAAGAGTAAAAATTGACCTTAAAGTGGACTTCTCAAAGTCCTTATCAGTCTGAAAGTCAGAATCTATGTATCCAGTAAGGATCAAATCCCTAGACCCATACACGAGCATGTAGTCCCTCGTTCTCCGAAGATACTTGAGAATGTTCTTAACTACTGTCTAGTGACCCTAGCCTGTATTAATACCTACTGACTATTCCCACAGCATAGCATATGTCTAGCCTAGTGTAGAGCATCATATACATCAAACTGCCAACGGCAGATGCATATGGGACCCGTCTCATCTCCTCAACCTCTTGAAGCGTCCTAGGACAAATGTCCTTAGACAAAGTGACTTCATGCCTGAAGGGTAGTAGGCCCCTTTTGAAGTCTTGCATCGAGTACTTGAGCAACATCTTGTTAATATACAATGCGTGAGGCAGCGCTAGCACTTTGTTCTTACGATCCCGAAAGATCTGTATACCCAGAACTATTGGGGTTGATGCCCTAAAGTCTCGTGTCTTGTAGTTTGTACGAACACTTGTATTGTATAATATATGATATTTACTTCACATCTTGTATTTTTCTCAATTGCTTGTTTTATTTGCTTTACCACAAACAATTAAACATAAAATCCCTGGTTATCTGTATGTGACTCAAGCATGCATGTGGTGACATACAAGTGGATCATGTCTTGAATGATAATCAAAATGGTCTGTAGTATATGGATATAGGAGGGAAACCTTATCCTTGTAATGCTTCGGATGCAGCCCGCTTTGTGGAATGGTCACAAGTGTTGTGATTTGTCACAGATGGTCTGATCCTGATCATTCGTGTTGGGGACATACGAGTGGGGGTGTCCTATATAAAGAGTTTGTATAAGACCTGACCACAAAGTGTTAACGTCTCGTTATATAACACAGTTCATGACAGAGACTTCACTTCACTAGGATGACCATAGGTAACATGATCTCAATCCTGAGTGAGTTGGGAACTCCTATCAATGAGGGCGGTCCTTTGATTTGTATCGGTACGAGTGGCTAGGTCACTGATTAAAACCTACCATTTTGGGGATTCGTCTAATTTGGGAGCTGGGAACTCAGCTACACAAGATGGAATTAACACCTTCCTCGAGGCAGGGGTAAGTAGATAGATAGCTTCCTTAAGGGCTGATTCCAAGGCTTGAACGATGTGGCACCACATACCTTCTCTTGGCCCAAGAGGTGTTCACACATAGTTGGACTATGTTATATTGTTCATTAGAGGAATCAATGGTACTTAAGGAGTGAGATGTAACTACAGGGGCAAAAAGGTAATTTGGTCCAGCTATACTATGAGTATTTGGAAGGGTCATCGTACTCATGTTGGTCTTTAGTGGAATGTCTGACAGTTAACAGATGGTGGATCTTGTGGCTAAAGAGTTTAGTTAGCTATTCAGAGACCTTTGGAGCTTCGACCACAGATTCATTAGGTCCCTTGGGTAGCTTGGATAAAGTCGAGAACCAGTGTTTGGTTTAATTTGAAATGTTCAAATTGACAAGCGAAAGTTCGATTATATATGATATAATTGGACTAGTTAATTATATATGATATAATTGGCTAAATGTATGAGATACATTATTTTGGAAGAAATTAGATATAAATATGATTTATATCAAGTAGAGCAGAAAATACTATAGTAGATATGTGATATCAAACTATAGGATAAAAATATAATATGATTATATTTATTATTAATTAATTGGTTAATTATATGATAATTAAGCCAAAAAATCACGTTTGGATGTGGGTTAGTGGGAATGAGTCAATTATTGTAACCGACGAATTAAAATGAAAATTGTTTTCATTTTTTGAGTCGTTCAATCATTGTCCAAAAGAAATTAGAGGGAGCGCGCTGGTGAAAAGAAAACGATCGCTTAAGCATTTCAAGAGCCTATGCGATAGTACCTCTCTACCTAAACGATCGTCTACCTCACGCTTAAATGATCGCATGCTAGTTCCTACACGATCGAATAGCTTCTCTAAATGATCGTATAGTGTGTCGATTTTGTTAAACGATCGTTCAGTAAAACCTACACGATCGTGTAGCTTCTCCTAAACGATAAACATTTTGCTATACGATACCGTATTTTTCCCTCCCACTTGCTTATCGCCAACACGATTCGTGTTTCCTCCTTCCTCTACCCAATTCACCAAAGACCACGCTTTGGGCTCTCACTCCGAGAATACCCGGGGATCTTTTCTGGTGGTTTCGTCCCTGTTGCGGTCGTGAGTTTGCAGTTGTGTGTGCTGCTATGTTGACGATTGGGTGGAGGTTTCTGCTGCGTTGAGTTTTGAAGTTTCGAAGACTATCTTCAACTGGTATGGAACTTTCTCCCTTGTTATATCTTGTTCATATCATGCCATTAATTAAGATTTGTTTACATAACTATATGTTTTGAATGTATAATGTGTATTTCGATCACGATGAGATCGGAGGAACGCGCTCACGGAACTCTTCGGTAAGATATCCTTCAATTGGTATCAAAGCCAGGTTCTGATACTCTGATTTCATATGTTGCAACGAAATGACATTTACATTCATGATGGGTGCATTTGTAAACTATTTTATGGTTAAATTTGTTGTGGATATGTGGATTAATGGATGCTTTCGGGATGATTAGCCTGGGTTTGATTTAGATCCTTTTACATTTGCAATTTTTTTTAAAGGTCCCTGCATTTTTTGGCTTTAATAATCATTATCGAGTCTGTATTCAAAGTTTGTTTGAAGTTTTGAGTCGTTTGAATAAGTTCTAGGCAAGCATTGCGGTTCTTCGAGGAAGGAGGCGATCTAGGGTTGATCGCATCGTGCAGAAGATGTGGTATGCAATCACTGTTGACCGCATCGTAAACTCGATGGAGTACGCGATTGCTGTTGAACGCATCGGTTAAACAATGGGGTATGTGATCAAAAGTTGATTGTATCGTTTTTGGGTAAGCGATCGTAGAGTATCAGGTCATGTAGATGATGAGATGCTCGCGTATTGTTTCACGTGCACACGCTAGACGATCGTTTAGGTCAGCAAGCTTCATCGCTTAGTAACTGACTAAATGATCACTTAGTAACACACGATAAATCTTTTACCTGTCGCCGCACTACGTGATCGCATAGACGATCAGGCTTCGCAGCTAGTCGTCGTCTACGCGATTGTTTAATTATGCCCCTATCATCTAATGCGCGCTGAACGATCGTCTACCTACTGGAGTTTACTACACGATGGAGGCCTCCTGGCGGTTCATAGGCGAGGTTCAAGACCTAGTTCGTTTGTGAACCAGTTTACTCGATGAAAAATTTGATAGATAGGATTTTTTCATTCTGGTCTTTTTAAAGGCTCATCCTGGTCCATTAATCCTTTATTTATTACATGCGATGTATGTTTTTATATGTCATATTGTATGCACATATAGTAAATCCCACCTTAGGTTATGCAATGGTCATTCATCATCTCTTTATTGTAATTGTTATAATTTAGAGAAGCATGATTTTAATTATGTAAGAGCATGCTTATGCATCATATAATATAAGAGTTATATTTATGCATGCACAAAAAGTATTGACATGCATCATCTTTATGTTATAATTGTTATAGTACAAGGGTGAATGATAGCATGTTTGCTTGGTTGTTACGCGTTATATAAAAGTTATATAAAGTAATGACCGAAAATTGCATGAAGCATGACACATAGGTTACTTTATAAATATTATAACACCTCGTTGTGCGCAATGGTTTTAGTTGTCTCTTTTTAAAAGTTAAAGAGAAATTAGAACTAAAAGAAATAAGAAAGACATGCATGCTCACTTAGGTTTAATTCATGGTTTTAAAGTGTTTAAAACTTGGATCACATAGACCTAAGAGCATGGTTCTAATATGATTAGCAACCCTAAGGCTTTAATCTTTTAATCAGTTTAATAGGATTAAATTGACTAATAAAAGGTTAAAGTGTAGCAAATCTATCTATAAGGGACCTTTTGTTTAAGGCGGGTTCTATCTAGGCTAGGGTATTTAAGGTGACGGAAACGTAACACCCCTACTTGGGAACTTACTTGGAAAGGTGAATTAGATAGATTTGATGCATGCATGCAAGTTAAAGATAGTCCATTAAAGTATTTAAATGTGACTACTTGAACTTGTACATATTTCATAGGCAAACGTTGTTTATGTCACAAGTTGAGCCTTGAAGGTTTGCACTGTCCCATCAGTGCCTCGTTTGTGCTTGTAGATCCATTTACAATCGATTGGTCGATCTACAAGATCCCATATTGAGTTAAAGTACATCGACTCCATCTCGAGATTCATGGCTTTTACCCATTCATCCCAGTCAACATCCTCCATTTCCTTTTGATAAGATAACGGATCCTCAACGTCACCATCTGCCACCATAGCTAGGATTTATGTGAAACCCAGATAGCGATAAGGCGGGTTCGTAACCTACCCACTGCATTGAGGTTCCCTCAACTCTTAAGGTGGAACCGACCTACTAGATGAACTATCATCAATAACTCTGGCTGATGAAGCAGGTCCTTCAATAACTTTTTTTGAAGTTTTAGTAGTTTCGTTGAAAAACTCACGTAACACGACTTTACTACGTGGATTGTGCTCCCTGATATGATCCTCCTCCAAGAAAGTAGCATTTGTGGAAACAAACACCCTATTTTCGGACGGATCATAAAAGTAACCCCCTCGTGTAACTTTTGGGTAGCCTACAAAGAGGCACAACCTCGACCTTGATTCCAACTTCTTAGGATTTGCTTCAAGCAAATGTGCTGGGCAACCTCATATGCGGAAGTGACATAAACTAGCTTTACGCCCATTCCACAACTCTAGAGGTGTTCTCGCAACACTCTTAAAAGGAACACAATTAAGTATGTATACCGCAGTCTCCACTGCGAAACCCAAAAACAAGTCCATTAAGGAAGCGTAACTCATCATCGAACGAACCATGTCCAACTAGGTTCTGTTTCTTTTCTCCACTACACCATTTTGCTGATGTGTGCCCGACGCTGAGAGTTGGGAAACGATTCCATGTTCTAATAAATAGTCCTGGAACTTAGAATCCAAAAACTCTCCACCTTGATCTTATCGAAGTGTTTTAATCCATCTATCCAAAGCATTCTCAACTTCAGCCTTGAATACTTTGAACTTTTCAAAAGATTCAACCTTTCGTTGCATCAAATAAACATAACCATATTTAGAGTAATAATCAGTAAAACTGATAAAGTACTCATAGCCTCCTCGAGCTCGCACATTTACAGGACCGCAAAGGTCAGAATGTACTAATTCTAGAGGCTCTTTGGCTCGATAACCTTTCCCAATAAAAGGTCTTTTAGTCATCTTACCCTCAAGGCAAGATTCGCACACTGGTAAATAATTCTCTTCAAACTCGCTTAGAATGCCATTCTTCACCAAAATCTCAATCCTATTGAGATTGATGTGCCCTAATCGAAGGTGCCAAAGTTGGGCATTTTTTTTTGGAGAAACTCGTTGATGTTTATATTGATTTACGACAGATTTAAACATCTCTATGTTGTGGAGGGAACTTAAGGCTAACGGTCTTAGCACATATAAGTTATTTTCCAGTTTAGCTGTACAAATTTCAACACTATCTTTATGAATAAACACTTTATTCAATTTAAAAGAAAGAGTGTAATTGCATTGTAACAAGCACTTTACAGAAATAAGGTTCCGTTTTAGTTTAGAAACTACAAAGACATCTTTTAATACAAGAAACCTATTCTATAAAGTTAACTGGATGCCTCCCACTGCCACAACTGAGACGACGTGCCTGGTGCCTACTTGCAATGTCATCTCACCAGCTTCCAACTGTCGCCAGGATCTAATCCCCTAAAAAGAAGAACAAACATGATTAATGGCACCCGGATCAATTATCCAGGCTGAATCATCATTCTCCACTAAACAAATTTCTAACACAAGTAAATCATATTTATCTTTATCTGCCTTGGCCTTAGCCTTGGCTGTCTTCCTTTCCTTCAGATAGCGAGGATAATTCCTCTTCTAGTGTTCGTCTTGGTTGTAGTGGAAACATTTTTCTTTTTCAACCGACGGTGGGCGTTTCTTCTGGGCGACAGGTGGCAGGTTATTAGGCACTTTCCCTTTCCCTTTACCACCCTTTCTTCTTCTTACCCTTTCTAGATTAAGAAGTTGAAGGTGCAGACTTCATTCCTAAGGTCGAACCTCGATGGAACCTTTTAGAAGACAAGACAACATTTTCCTCACCTCCCTTTTTCTCCTTACTTTTCAACAAGGATTGGTAAGTCTGCAACTCGTTGAGGAGAGTAGTAAGGGTATAGTCCACTTTGTTAAGAATCATATTGCTAACAAAGTGGTGGAAGCTCTCCGGCAATGAATGCAGGATAATGCTAACCTGACTACCCTCATCGATTTTAGACCCATTCATCTCCACCACGTTAAAGTAGACCATCATATTTAGCACATGTTCATAAATAGAGGCACCTTCCTCCATTTTGGAGCTGAAGATGTGTTTCAGAGCCTCGTGCTTAAGCTGTCCAGACGACTGTCCAAACATTTCCCTTAAGGACTCCATGATCTCACGTTTTGAGATTATGGGCTCATGGTTCTTGGCCAACACATCACTAAGACTAGCCAAGATATAGGCTTGGGCCTTCTCGTTTGCCCGTGTCCAACACTCGTACGCTGCAACACTCGTACGCTGCTCGAACATTTCGAGTAGCTTCCTGAGGTGGAATAGGAGGAAAATCCTCCATAAGGACAAACTTCAGATCCTTGATGATGAGTATCGTCGTGAGCATATGTTTCCAACTCGAATAGTTTTGGCCATTCAGTTTTTCGGCGTTAAGCAAACTGATAATGGCTGTAGCCATTTAAAAATGTTGTTGAAAAACGAATAAACTTTTATAAGACTTTGCAAAACCACATTTTTAACCAATTAGTTTTATGAAAACAGTTTCCAAGTACCCTAAGTGATAAGACTTCTATTTTGCAATGATGCCCCAGCGAGGCAGGAAAAACGTCACCAGTGGGGTGATCAGATGTCCCTTCACTGGGATGAGACATTCTCAACCATTAGGTAGAACCAACTCTTGGAACTAACCTAACAACCACCTAACAACCACCATTTGTTCAGTCCAGAACTGTTAACCCTTAGCAATTTTGCATAAGTGTAACCCCTCGTTTTCGGCCCCAGAGTTCCACCCTAATGCATCCACCATAGGAAAAAAATAGATTAGGACAAGAGACTAAGTAACCTTATCCTCTTACAGGAGATCAAATAAAGAAATGCATAAAACAACCATCCTATAGAGGGACACTTCCAGGGTGCCTTGAGGCAATGCGCAGAAACTTTATTTAATCCAATGAGAGAGACCATGGGATATGTTGTCGCACTTCCCGCTCCCACTTACTATGAATATTCTCTCCATCCACCTTGATATTAACCTACCCAAACACCATCCTTTATGAGGACACTCCCAGGGTATCACGAGGCTGAGGATAGATCTCACGTTGTGGACAATAAGGGAGAAACGCAAAAGGTTTAAATGAAGCATCATATGCTCCAAATACCTCCCATTGAATGTTCTACCTAAGGGTTTATTAACCTAGAAAATTCGACTACTGATTATAATCTAAGTCCTTTATTAAGTCTGCTAAAAAACAATTTTTTTCTTTGAAATAAAATAAGTTCAAGTAGTCACATTAAACTCTTTAATAAACTATCCTTAACTTGCATGCATGCATCAAATCTATCTAATTCACCTTTCCATGTAGGTTCCCAGGTAGGGGTGTTCCATTGTCGTCACGTTAAATACCCCAGCCTAGACCTGCCTTATACAAAAGATCCCATATGGATAGATTTGCTACACTTTAACCTTTTATTATTGATTTTAGTTCTAATTTCATTTTATAACCTTTATAAAAGAAACAACTAAAACATACATTGCCACATAACGAGGTATTTATAATGCTTATAAATATTGCTAAATAAATAATGCATACATAAATATAACTCTTATATTATATGATGCATGAACATGCACTTACCTAATTTAAATCATGTTTCTCTAAATCATAACACTTATAATAAAGAGAAGATGTATGACCAATGCATAATCTAAGGTGGGATTTATCTATATGTGCATACCATATGACATAAAAAATATATATCGCATGAATAAAATCATAGATTAATGGATTGGGATGAACCAACACAAAACCGGAATGAAAATTCTATCTATTATATTATTCCACCGAGCAAACCAGTTCACAAACGAACCAGGTCTTGAACCGTCGGGCGAAGCTCCCATTGTTTAGTAAATGCCTCCAGGTAAACGATCGTGTAGCACACACTAGATTGCCCGAAAGCTAAACGATCGCATAGATGACAACGAGGTTGCGAAGCCTGATCGTCTAAATGATCACTTAACATGCGAAAGGTAAACGATTTACCACGCATTTACTCCACGATCGTATAGTCTGTAACTAAGCAATGAGGCTTGTTGAGCTATACGATCCTCTAGTGCACACGTGTGTTAAACGAAAGTCGAGCATCCGATAGCGATCGTCTACCTCATCGTCTACACGACTTGACCGAAAAATGCAGGGGTCTGATACCAATTGTGCCAAAAAACGTAGGGGTCTTTACAATTAACTGAAGAATTTAACAAACCGAGGTTACATCCCAAAAAACTCCATTGATCCACATATCTACAAATGATTTAACAATTAAAATAGAGAGTAAACATGCTGCCCCCACTGAGAATGTAAATGCAATTCTTTTGCAGCAATGAATTGGAATATCAGAAACTGAGGGTTCTGATACCAATTGAAGAAACTCTTATTCAAGAGTACCTATGAGTGGAAGCAGATCTTTCTAATTCATTGTGACAGAATTTCCACATATACATTCAAACATGCAAATATGCATTCACAATGCTAAATTACTAGCATTCTTAGAGAATCAATAAATAAGAGATCGAGAGATCATACCAGTTCAAGACTTTTTCTTCACAATAAATCTCGCTTTCGCTGGAACGGCAAGCTATCGTTCAGAAAATCCCAATCGTCTACCACGGACAGTCTCCACACGAACAGAAGGAAACGGCGACGAAACCACCACTCGGAGTCTTCAGTATTCTCCGAGTGAGAATCCAAAGGGTGGGCTTTATTATGATCTGGTAAAAGGGAGGAGGAAAGAAGATCGTATACAATGATCAAGCAAGTGGGAGAAAGGTTCGTCTATCATATAGACAAAATGCTTGATCGTTTAGATGAAGTATATGATTGCATAGGAAAAGGTAAGCGATCGTCTAAACGATTGTGTAGGAAAAGCTAAGTGATCATTTAGAAAAATTCGAGCACTAAAAGATCGTTTAGTAAATAGAGCGCGTGGGTGTAAGTGTTTAACGATCGTTCAGCACTATCGTATATGTAAACAATCGTTCAACACTATCGTATATTCTCTGATTTTACTAAGCGATGACACACTTCAACACTATGTTCGCGCATCCAATGCTTAACCCCGTGAGCTATTTAAGCGTCTCAAAGCAATTCTTCATCTTACTAATCCATTATGAAAATAGAAGAGATGCCGGCCAATTATCCCACAACTATCCAATTAATAGATAATAAATATAATCACATTATATTAATAACCTATGGTTTAATATCATATATTAACTACAGTATTTTTCCTCCACTAGATATAAATCATATTTATATCCAATTTCCTCTAAATTAATGTATCTCATAGATAAAGTTAATTATATCATATATAATTAACTAATTCAATTATATCATATATAATCGAACTCTCTCTTGTCAATTTGAACATTTCAAACTGACCCAAAAACTGATTCTAAACATGTATTCAAGCTACCAAGGGGACCTTATGGACTTATGGCTCGAAGTTGCAACTGTACGTAAATAACTGACTAAACTCTTTAGCCACGATATCCACTATTCGTTAACTGTCAGGAATTCTACTAAAGACCAACAGCTGAACTCTTCTTACCATAGATATATTTCTATGTTCATTGGATATAACTAATCATCAGTACGATGACCCTTCACAGATGCTCGTAAGTACAGCTGGGCCAACTTATCGTTTTGCCCCTGTAGTTACATCTTACTCCTTAAGTACCACTGATCCTTCTAATGAACAATACAACATAGTCCTACAATGTATGAACACCTCTTGGGTCATGAGAAGGTGTGTGGCGCCAAATCCTTCAAGCAGCGTTATCAGCCCTTAAGGGAGGAATCTATCTACTTACACCTCCTTGGGGGAAGGAGTGAAGTCCATCTTATGAAGCTGAGTTCCCAGCTCCCAAATTAGACGAATCCCTAAAGTGGTAAGTTTGAGTCGGCGCTCTGGCTACTCGCACTCGAGCAAATCAAAGAACCGCCATCAATGGTAGAAGTTCCCAACTCACTCAGGATTGAGATTATGTTACCTATGGTCATCCTAGTGAAGTGAAGTCTGTCATGAACAAAGTTATATGATGAAACATTAACACTTCATGGTCAGGTCTTATACAAACTCTTTGTATAGGATGCCTTCACTCGCATGTCCCCTACACGAATGATTATGATCAGACCATCTGTGATAAGTCATAACACTTGTAACTATTCCACAAAGAAAGCCGCATCCATTGTGTTACCAGGATAAGGTTTCCCTCCTTTATCTATATTCTACAGACTATTTTGGTTATCACTTAAGACATGATCCACTTGTATGTCACTACATACATGCTTAAGTTACATAAAGACAACCAGGGATTTTAAGTTTATTGGTTTATGGTAAAGCAAATAAAAAATCTAAATGTACATCAAGAAGTGAAGTAAATATTATATATTATACATCACAAGCATTCGTACAAAATTTGTTTACAAACTACAGGACATAAGACTTTAGGGCATTAATCCCAACACAGGTATGACGACCTGAGTTTCTGTTAGAACCATGTAATGGTCAGGCTGTTGAACAACCCTCCCACTACCTCAAGGCTCTCTCAAATCTTGAGAAGGATGAGATAGATCAGATGTTCCAACTTCATCAACAACTCTTATTGAAGAATTGGCCTGATCAACAACATTTTTTGGTCTATCTATAGCTTATTTGAAAATTTCATTCAATACTTGCTTACTACATGGTTGATTATTTCTTATGTGGTCGTCCTCTAAAAATGTAGCATTTTTCGATACAAACACTTTATCATCTTGAGGATCATAAAATAGACCACCTTTTGTTTCCTTGGGGTAACCAACAAATAGACATAGTTTTGAACGAAGTTCCAATTTCTTCAGATTTTGCACCAACATGTTTGTTGGGCATCACCAAATTTTGAATTGATGTAAACTACCTTCTTGCCCTCTCCATAATTCATCAGGTGTTTCTAAAATAATTTTGGAAGGAACCATGTTCAAAGTGTATACTACAGTCTGTACTGCATATCCCCAGAACACATTAGACAACTGAGCATATCTCATCATTGAATGAATCATGTCTAACAGGCTGGGGTGTACTGGGTCATAATAAGTTAAGACTGAATTCCATGTTCTATCAAATAGTCCTAGAATCTTAATTCCATGTACTCTCCACCTCGATCTGATTGAAGTGTTCTAATGTTTTCAGCTAATAAGTTCTTAACCTCAGCCTTGTACTCATTGAACTTTTCAATGGTTTCAGACTTATGATGCATCAGGTAAACATAGTTATACTTTGAATAATCATCAGTAAAACTGATGAAATATTTATACCTCCTTATGCTTTGACATACGTTGGACCACATACGTCTGAATGCACAAGTTCTAAGTGTTCTTTGGCTCTAAAACCTTTTCCTGTAAAAGATCATTTGGTCATTTTATCCTCAAGAAAAGATTCACACAAAGGTAAACAGTTGTTTTCTAACTAGCATAGTAGTCCACTTTTGACTAATCTCTCAATTCTATTGAGATTAATGTGTCCAAGTCTTAAGTGCCAAAGATAGGTATTAGGATAAAACTTTTACCTTTGATTTTAAGTTTCAATCGTTTTAAATATATCTGTATTCAAAATAGTTTGTTCCTCAATTGGTTTTAACACATATAAGTTGTTTTCAAGTTTTGCAGAACATATTTGAACACCTCTTGAACTAATGAACATTTCATTGATTTTAAAAGAAACTTTGTACAAATGTTCTAATAGACAAGAGATAGAAATTAAGTTCCTTCTCATATTAGGTACAGAAAATATATTTTTAAATACAATGTGTCTATCTCCAAAAAATAACTTATCTCCCACTTCATTGGCTGAGACCTCTCTTGTTCCAACCTTGAAAGTCATCTTGCCCTCTACAAGCTATCTCTAGGAACTCTTTCCTGAATAAAAGTGCAAATATAGTTAACGGTGCCCGAATCTAATATCCAGGTCAAATGAGTATTCTCCACTAAACATGTTTCAACAAAGTAAATTATATTTACCTTGTTTTGCCTTTTCAGCTTTCTTCTCAGTAAATTGCCTTTTCAGTAAATTGCAAAAGGTATTTTGGGCAATTTCTCTTTCACTGCGCATCTTTCTTGCAGTGGCAACATTTACCTTTTGCAACCTTGTTTTTCTTTATATGAGTCTTCTTTTACCCCTTTCCCTTCTTCTTCATCTAAATACTTTTATCCTTAGAAGTTGATGGTCCAGACTTTATTCCCGAGGAAGATCCCTTTTGGAACTTGTAAAGGGTGACAACATTTGTTTCCCTTTTCTGTCCCTTATTCTTCATAAGAGACTAATAAGTTTCGAGTTCGTTCAGAAGAGTAGTCAGATTATATTCAATTTTATTCATCATTGCATTAGTTCTAAATTGTAGGAAATTCTTTGGAAGAGATTCCATGATGAAAGTAACTTTACTTTTCTCGTCTAAGACACCCCCATTTTCCTCTGCTATATTGAAGTGGACCATCATATCGAAGACATGTTTTCTAACTGAAGGTCCCTTCCTTCATACGAGAGTTGTAAATGTTGGATTTTATGTCCTAAAACGTAGTTTGTAAATTAATAAACATATTCTGTTTTGTTTTTCGATAAAGTTGTTATTGAAAATGTAATCTTGAATCCAATAAACTAAGGTCCTGAGGCTATTTAATGTAGTTTGAACTTTATATAGTGACATAAATGTGGATCAAGTTCAAATATATAGCCAAAATGGTCTATAGTATATGAATAAGGTTGGGAGCCTTATTCTGGGGACACTATGGATGCAATCCACTTTGTAGTTAGTACAAACGATGTGATTCTGAATCGTTCATATAGAGATATGTGAGTGGGGGCATCCTATGCATTGAATTTGCATAAGACTGAACCATGAAATAGTCACTTTTTCGTTCTAAATGTCGTTTTATGTATAAAACTGACTATTTCGTTAATTGATGACCTAGGTAACTTAATATTAATCTTGAGCTAACTATGAACTCCTGTTCACTCGGAATTATCCTTAGATCTGCATAGGTGAGGGTAGCTCATCATCGCTAGCCCAATAAGCCTTCCATTTCTGGGGTAAGATTAGGTGGATAACTGGGAACATAGAGTGCAAGACGGAATTCACTCTTACCCATTATAGGGATAGTAGATAGGTTGTTCCCTTTAGTATTGAATCGAGGTCTTGAACAAAGGGCCCCACCCTCTCCTTGGCCCGAGAGGGTTCGGTTTATAGGTTGGACCTTAAACCAATTGTTCATTAGAGGATCAAAGGAACTTAAGGAACAAGATATAGTCTTGGGAGTAAAACGGTTTTTATGACCCAACCGAGATTACAAAAAACCTGTGAAGGATTAGCTTAGTAATCATGGTTATATCAAATGGACACAAATATATCTATAGTGAGGGGAGTGCAACTATGGAACTATAGTGGAATGACCCGTTAGTTAACGAATGTTGATTAGCTCCATCTAAAGAGTTTAGCCAGCTAATCTCGGATCGTTGAAGCCCATGATCTATAGGTCCATTAGATTCCCCTACTAGCTCATATGGAATAAACTTAGAACAGTATGAAGAATAATTCGAATTGTTTGAATTAGGTGAAGAGAGAGAAACTGACAAGTATATGTGATATAGTGGTCGAGTTTTCAGTTTAGAGATACAACTTTAATATTTAAATGTGATTTAAATATCAAGAATATGAATACGTTCATATTCGAAAGTTCGGAAATAATGGAAATGGTCAAGGATGTAAAAAGTCAAAGAGTTGACTTTTGACTTTGAAATGTCAAACTTTGACCAACCTTATATTCAAATGTGATTTGAATTTCGAGAAAATGAATGCGGGTTCATGCTCGGGAGGTCAAAATTAGTCAACACATAAAAAATCATAAAAAGTCAAAATGTTGACTTTTTGGTCGAAGTCTGCCCTTTGACTAAAGTTAGTGGGAAAACCCAAACTTTTGTTGGATAATTCCACTAACAAAATAGTGGGCTAGGTGTTGGCTTATAGTGGAGACATTAAGCCCACTTAGATAGTAGATTCTAGGTGTTGGGTTTTTATGAATTGATTTCATGCAATTGTTGCATGGTTTTTTCTATAAAATGGGCTTCTGAATTTGGATTAAAGACTTTTGTCATTTTTTGCCAAAAGAGTTTTCTAAATTTGGGTTGGAAAAATCTCTTTTTCTTTAAGTGAAATAAAAACCCAAATCTAAATTCATTCTTATGTTCCATCTTTTTCTCTCTCTCGATTTTCTTCATCCACCAGGTCCCACAACCCCGTTCTGAGTCTAAAGGATAGTAGGTCAACTCTAGTGGTGGTCCCGAAGAGTTCGGGTCGAGATTCAATGAGGAAAAATGGTTTTTGGGAGCTACAAAGGTTGTATCCTATCTTTCTGTTTACTGTTTTTTCATTTATTTGCATGCTAGTTTCCTTTTAATTAAAAGCAATTAGAGTGTAATTAGATCCTAATTCTGATGCGTATGTCTAGTGTTCCATTAGTAAACGTATTTGAGAGCATCATGTCTCCGCTATATTGATGTGGATAGTTTTCCGTACATTGCTTGTGATGAATCCATGCTTCTTAGTCAAGACATCAAATATGCTTGCTAAGATGTAAGCTCGAGCCTTTTCATTTTCCTTTACCCACTTTCCATAGGCATCCCGAACATTTCGGTTGGTGGTTGAGTTGGAAACTAGAGGCCATTCCTCAGTTAAAATGAACCTTAAATCATCAATCACTAGTATTGTATTTATATTCGATTTCCATGTTGAGTAGTTATCACGGTTAAATTTTTCGGAAGCAAGTATTTGTATAATAGAGTTCGACATACTGAAAATATAAACAAATTCAATTAGTGAAAGGCTTACTAAATCCAAAACAATTTTAGCAAAAGTAATATTCTACCTATATTCATTATTAATTGCAACATATTTCAGTGAGTCCGAATAACTGCTACCGAAGGGTAGTCAATTACTCCTTCATTGAACCAAGACATTCTTGACTAAATACTAATACCAGAATAACTCTTATTCTCATAGCATTTAGTTATCCTTTTTTTTTTTTTGTTAAGAACTTACTAACACTTAATAATTCTTGTAAGTATAACCCTCTATTTTTATATCTTAGAGAATGGTATCAACAAGCTACCAAGGGGCAGACAATACTAAAAACGGAACTAAGAGACCCTATCCATTTCTGGAGTTTACGGTGTTCCAATCCCCAAGTCACATCCCTTTAAATGGGTGGTCACTTGAAAACAACACGAAGGCAGTGAAGGAACCTGTGAAGGTCTTGAACAAAAACGTGGATGGGTCTCGATTTCAATTTTCACATAATGCAAATGACAGAATATAAATATTATGCATAATCAGAAATTTACAGCATGCATTAAAGAAAAGGAAAAAGGAAATTAAAGAACTTTACCCTTGAAGAACCTTTCTTCACGTGATCATCTTTTTCAAGAATGTTCACGATCAAAACAATCTTTGATTTCCACCACCAATTAGAACCTCCTGTATTCTCTTTAGGGATGAGAATCACAAAGACAGTTATGGACTTCACTGATTTTTGGAAAAAGGGAAGAGAGGAATGGGGATTTTTTCTTGGGAACTTTTTACAGAGCAATCATAAACTTTTACACCCTTCTCTCTTCTCTGTAACAAAACATACAAAAAGAAGATCAACCCTAAAAAAATCTCCACCACTCACTACGTGAGTTGAGAGAAATTAGGGGATGGAAGTTATTTCCCGCTCTTTAATTCAAAATAAAATTAAAATAATTAATAAATAAATTTTAATTGAATATAATATATATATATATATATATATATATAACATATAAATTGTGGTTTAATATTGTATCATATACAATATAACCTATAGTTTTAATTCTCTCATCAATGGTATTTAATATAAACCCATTTATATTAAATTTAATTATATGAATCCAATTGATATAAATAATATTTGAATTATATTCAAATATTTATTTATTCTCAAACAAACTTTATATTATAATGTATCAAATACATATAATAATTATATCATATATAATTAATTAAAATTAATTAAATCATATATAATTAATTTCCTCAATTAATTTGAACAATTCAAATTAATCTAAAATTGATTCCATTTAATCCATGTTGAGCTACAGAGGGAACTTCATGGATCTGTAGCTTGAAGCTCCAATGGTACTTGAATAATTAATTAAACTCCTTTAATTGAATTATTCAACATCCATTAACTGTCAGATACTCACTAATGACCGACAACTGCACTCTTCGCACTACAGATATATTTTTATGTCTATTGGATATAACCAGTCAACAGTGGATGACCATTCACAATTTCTCGTAAGTACAGCTAGGCCAAAATTACCGTTTTGAACCTATAGTTACATCTAACTCCTTAAGTATCATCGATCCCTATATTAAACAGTAAGTCATAGTCCAACTATGACCAAACCCCTCTCGGGCCAAGAGAATGTGTGGCGCCACATTGTTCAAGCCCTGGAATCAACTCTTAAGGTGGCAATTTATCTACTTACCCTAAGATTGAGGAATGGCTTAATTCCATCTTGTGTAGTATTCCCAACTCCCCAATAAGATGAATCCCTAAAATGGTAAGTCGACGATCTGGTCACTCTCACCCATACAAATCTAAGGACCGCTCTCATAAGCAGGAGTTCACAACTCAATCAAGATTCAGGTCATGTCACCTATGGTCATCCTGGTGAAATGTAAGTCTATTATGAATGATGTTATATAATGAGACTGATCACTTTGTGGTACGGTCTTATACAAACTCCTTATTGTTGAAACATGTTTAGAATACTCATACTCTGTAGGTGACCCTCAAACACCTTAGCTGTGTGAGCCTTTGGAAATGGATCAGCAACATTCTATTTCGAAGCTATCTGCATGATGATCACATTCCCTCGATGCATAATCTCTGAAATGTGATGATACTTTCGCTCAATGTACTTCTCGCGCTTGTGACTTTAAGGCTCTCGAGATTTAGCCATAGCACCACTATTATTACAATAAAGGGTGATAGGCTTTAACATGTCTGGAATTACTTCCAGATCTTTCAGGAATTTCCTGACCCACACAGCTTCCTTAGTAGCTTCATTAGCCGCTACGTACTTAGCCTCCATGGTGGAGTCAGCAATATACCTTTGTTTGGTGCTCCTCCAAACTACTACTCCTCCGTTAAGAGTGAACATTGATCCTGATGTGGATTTCCTAGAATCCTTATCAGTCTGAAAATCAGAGTCCATATATCCTATAAGATCAAATCCTAAGAACCATACACGAGCATGTAGTCTCTCATTCTCCATAGATACTCGAGGATGTTCTTGACGGCGATCCAGTGATCAAATCCTGGATTAGACTTATATCTACTGACTATCCCCACAGCATAGCAGATGTCAAGTCTAGTACATAACATCGCATACATCAAGCTACCAACAACCAATGCATAGGGGATTCATCCCATTTCCTCCATCTCTTGAGGTGTCTTAGAACACTGTTCCTTAGACAATATAACTCCATATATGAAAGGGAGTAAACCCCTCTTTAAGTTATGCATAAAAAATTTGCATCTTGTCAATGTACGATGCCTGAGACGGGGCTAGAGTCTTATTCTTTCGATCTCTAAAAATCTAAATGGCCAGAACAAACTGTGTCTCACCCAAATCTTTCATTTAGAATTGGGTTGCTAGCCAAATCTTAATTTTAGTCAGTAGACCTACATCATTCTCAATGAGTAGGATATCGTCTACATACAACACTAGAAAAGCTACTAAACTGCTAATGATTTTCTTTAAAAATAAGGCTCATCAACATTTTAATCAAAGCCATAAGATTTGATCACAGTATCAAATTTTATATTCCAAGATCAAAAAGCTTGCTTCAACCATAAATGAACCGATTAAGCTTGCAAACATTTTGCTCTTGACCTTGGGTTATGAGTCCCTCAGGCTGCTCCATATAAATGGTCTCCTCACGATTGTCATTCAGAAAAGCAATCTTGACGTCCATTTTCCAAATATTATAGTCATAATATGAGGCAATGGACAGGAGGATTCAGATAGACTTCAACATGGCAACAGGTGAGAAAGCCTTCTCATAGTCCACTATTTCAACTTGAGTATAACCCTTTGCCACAAGTCTAGCATTAAAGGTTTGCACCTTCCCATCAACACTCTATTTTCTCTTGTAGATCCACTTGCAACCTATAGATTTAACACTATTAGGTTGATCTACAAGATCCCAAATAAAACTGAAATGTGTAGATTCCATTTTGAGATTCATAGCTTTGATCCATTCATGTTTGTCAACATCTTCCATTATCTTCTTGTAAGACAATGGATCCTCAACATCTCCGTCAGCTACCATAGTTAGGATTTCTGTTAAACCCATATAACGAACAGGTGGGTTTGCAACCTTGCTACCACGTCGAGATTCCCTCAACACTTGAGGTGGATTCTACTTACTAGATGAACCAACTTCAATAACTCTTGCTCAAGTGTTGGGTTCTTCAACAACTCTTGTTGAAGGTTAAGTAGTTTCCTTGGAAAGTTCATTCAACACAATCTTACTGCGGGTTTTATGCTCCCTTATGTGGTCCTCTTCTAAAAATGTAGCATTTTTCGACAAACACTTTATTTTCTTTATGATCATAAAAGTAACCACCTCTCGTTCCTTTAGGGTAATCTACAAATAGGCACAATTTCAAACAAGGTTCCAATTTCTTAGGAATTGCCTCAAGCACGTGAGCTAGGCAACCCCAGATCCTAAAATGACATAAATTAGCTTTACGACCATTCCATTATTTCAAAGGTATTCTCGTAACACTCTTGGATAGAACACAGTTCAAAATATAAGTTTCATTTAAGTCAATTAAGGAAGTATAACTCATCATAGACCTAACCATGTCCAACAGAGTTCGATTTCTCCTTTCTGATACACCATTTTGCTGAGATATACCAAGTGTTGAGAGTTGAGATACGATTCCATGTTTTATCAAATAGTTCTGGAATGTAAGATCCAAAAGTTCTCCACTTGATCAGATAGAAATGTCTTAATTGTTTTATTTAATGCATTTTCAACTTCAGCCTTAAACTCTTTGAACTTTTCAAAAGCTTCAAACTTATGTTACATTAAATAAACATACCCATATCTTGAATAATCATCAGTAAATGTGATGAAATATTTAAATTCTTCTCTTGCCTTAACATTTGTCGGACCACTGAGGTATGAATATACAAGTTTCAAAGATTCTTTGGCCCTATGACCTTTTCCAGTAAAAGAACTTTTAATCATTTTTCTTCAAGATATGACTCACACACAGGTAAATAATTTTCTTCTAACTTGCCTAGAAGTCCATTCTTAACCAATCTCTGAATTCTATTGAGATTGATGTGTCCTAACCTTAGGTGCGAAGGACGGGCATTTTCTTTAGGAGAAATTTTAAGTTTTTTTTTTATTTTGAGTTACTGCAATTTTAAACATTTCAGTGCTCAGGAGGGCTTTAGTTGCTATCGGTCTTAGCACATAAAGATTATTTTCCAGCTTAGCAGAAAAAATATATATGCCATTCTTGGAAATAAACGTTTAATTTATAGAGAAATTAATAGTGTAGTTTTGTTCAGTCAAACACTTTACAGAAATTAAGTTCTTTTATAAATTAGGAACAACAATTACATTTTCATGTAAAATATATTTATTCTGTAAAGTAAGTTGGAGTCCTCCCACTACCACATCTGAGATGACATGTCCAATTCCGACGCATCGTCATCTCCCGAGCTTTCAGTTGCCGCCAGGAACTAATTCCCTGAAATGAAGAACAAACATGGTTAGTGGCGCCTAAATCAATTATTCAGGTTGAATCATCATTCTCCACTAAACAAGTCTCCAATACAAGTAAATCATATTTACCTTGCTTGGCCTTCTTCTTTTCCGCCAAGTACTTAGGACAATTCCTTTTCCAGTATCCCTCATGGTTGCAATGGAAACAGATTCCCTTTGCAGCTTTGGCCTTCTTGCCCTTTTGGACAACAGCTAGTTGGTTAGCTTTCCCTTTTCCACTTTTCTTCTTCTTCCACTTTTTGGTGCTGGAAGAAGAAGGCACAGACTTAATTCTAAAATTCGAACCTTTATAGCTTTTGAGATGATGAAGCAACATTTGACTTTCCTTTTGTTCCTTGCTTTCCACTAAGGACTGGAAAGTCTGTAGCTCATTGAGCAAAATGGTCAGGTTGTAGTCAATCCTGTTCATAACAACATTGTTATGGAACTGCCGAAAACTTTTAGATAAAGATTCCATTATAACGCTAATCTGGTTGGCTTCATCAATGACTGACCTACTCATCTCTACCATATTGAAGTGGACCATCATGTTGAGAACATGTTCTCTAATAGATACCCCTTCTTGCATGTAGGCATTGAAGATGTTTTTAAGAGTATCATGGCTGAGTTATGCGGACGGTTGTCCGAACATCCCCTGTAGGGACTCCATAATCTCACATGTAGTGACCATAGGCTCATGCTTCTTGGCCAAGACTTCAAAAAGACTTGCCAAGATATACGCTTGAGCCTTTTCATTTGTCCTTATCCAGCACTCGTATGCCTCTTGAACGTTTCGAGTGGAATTTTAAACAGGAATAGGAGGACAATCCTCCATTAGGACAAATCTCAGGTCGTCAATGATAAGTATTATGTTGATTGGATTTTTCCATGTTGTATAGTTTTTGCCAGTAAGTTTGACAACAACGAGCAAGTTTAAAGTCGCAGAAGTATAATGAAATTTGTTGAAACCATAAGATTTATTTATATTAGTACTCTATGCATTAACCCATTTAGAAAAACCAATCAAATTTAGCAAAATAATCTAATGTACCCTAAGTGATATATATTTTTCAATGATGATAAGACAAAAGCCACCGTAGGGTGATCAGGTGCCCCTTCACTAAAATGAGACATTCTTAACCAATAAACAAAACAAGTCTTTGTTATTGTAACTATCAGTCACCATTGTTCAATACACAAATTATTAAACCCACTTAACATTTTCTTGTAAATGTAATCCCTCATTTTAGATTCTAAAGTTCTGTCCCAATGAGCCAACCGAAGGGAAAAACCAATCAGGACAAAAACTAAAGCAATCCTATCCATTGTTGGAGTTTGTGTAAATAGTCATGTAAATGTCATTCATAGGGTGACACAAGCAAAGGTGTCTCGAGACCGAACATGAAATTTTCTACAAACAGGGAGACCATGGGATGTGTTGACACACGTCCCGCTCCCACTTACTATAAACACTCTCTCCATTCACCTTGATATTAACCTATACAAACACCATCTGTAGGAGGACACAAGCAAAGGTACCTCAAGGCCGAGTATAGATACCACGGTGTGAACTTTTAGGGAGAAACGTGAAAAGGGATAGTGAAGTATCATATACTCCATTTTCCTCCCACTAAACATTTTACCTAGAGTTCTTTAACTTAGGAAAATTTGGGTATTGGTTTTAACTAAGTGATTGTTTAATTTTGCCCAAAATTAACACTTACTTTGGATAGTTAAATAATTTTGATTAATGCTCATTAAACACTTTAATAAACTTTAATCAACAATTGCATGCATGTAACAAATCTATCTAATTCACCTTTCCAGGTAGGGGTGTTACATTTCCATCAACTTAAATACTCCAGCCTAGACAATACTAGCCTTAGACATAAGGTCCCTTATAGATACATTTGCTACAAAATTTAATCTTTTAATTAGAACCAATTTAATCCTATTAAACTGATTAAAAGATTAAACTTAATTTCTAATCTTATTACAAATGTGATCTTAGGTCTATGTGAATCATATTTTAAAACTATTTTAAAAAATGATTTTAACCTAAAGTTTGCATACAATTCTGAATTATTGATTTTAATTTTTAATTTCATTTAATTATAACTTTTATAAAAGAAATGAAACAAATTAAGATCATACTAATGCATTCATTAACACACTTAGGAAAAATATAACATTTGAAAAATTACCTTAAAGTAGTAGCATGCTTCATACAATTCCATTTCATTATTAAACTTATATAATACTTATATAATAAAGCAATGAAATAATTAATAACATACAACCATCCATACATTCAAACTATATGTTATAACTCTTATAATATAAATGATGCATTGAAATGTTATAAATGCATGCATGCATATACTATAATATTTATATTATATGATGCATAAGCATGCTATAAAAATAAAATCATGCAACTATATATTCTAACATTTATAAAATAAACTATACATGAATTATGCATAACCTATGGTGGGATTTTTACTATATGGCATATATTATGACATATAATAATAAATAAGAATCATACATTAAATGCATAATTGAAAAATAATAATAATGAGATCGGGATTGGACACCTAAACAATTAATTTAATTAGAAAAAGTCTAACTATTACAAAATAATAGTCAACTATTCAAAACAAGTGAACCGAGCCTTGAACCGCTCGAATCGAATAACCCAGCATCCGAACCGGACCCAAAATGTTCAAACTAGTCGAATCGAACATGAATCAATCGAGCCACAAACTGAACTAGACAAGAGTCAGTTTGTTCTTTCCATTCCGGAGCATTGTAACAGTTTGTCTAACATTGCAATGCTATGTAAAGAACAAAGCATTCTTCCTCATCACAACCTTGCAATGCTAGAACACAGGTTGCAATGATGCGGTACAATCAACACTATATAGTCGCTATCTCCTTCATTTTTCCTCCGATTTGAGCCTCGTTTTCTCTAGAAACTCATCAAGAACAACACGAGCGGCTCAAAAACAGTAAATTACGTACTCGATTGTAAAAATTATGCCCAAAACATGGGTCCTTACAAACCAATTTATAAAAAAAAATGAAAGCGATAAATCTAAATGGCAAATCCCAAAAACATCCAATAATTTTAAACCATTCATAAAACATTCATCATATGAAATATTTTAATAGAATGAACACCCACCATTAATCTGTAAATCAATTCGGAAAAAATTGAAAAAAAAAAAGTACTAAAACCATGATCTGATACCAATTGAAAAAGCCTGTGAAGGCCTTGAGCGGAAATGTGGATCGGTCCCAATTTCAATTTTGACATAATGAAAATTACAAAATAGAAACATTATGCATAATTAGAAATTTACAACATGTATTAAAGAAAAGAAAAAAGGAAATTAGAGAACCTTACCCTTGAAGAATCTTTTTTCACGTGATCCTTTTCTCCAAGAATGTTCACGATCAAAACAATCTATGATGGCCACCACCAATTAGAACCCCCTATATTCTCGTTAGGGATGAGAATCACAGAGAGAGTTGTGGGCTTCTCTGATTTTTGCAAAAAGGGAAGAGAGAATTGAGAAGAGTAGAAAATTTTTCTTGGGAAGTTTTTACAGAGCAATCATACACTTTTACACCCTTCTCTCTTCTCTGTAACAAAACTTTCAAAAAGAAGATCAGCCCTAAAAAAAACCAGTACCACTCAATATGTGAGTTGAGAGAAATTAGGGGAGGTAAGTTATTTCCCGTCCTTTAAACTCAAAATAAAATTAAAATAATTAATAAATTAATTTTAATTTAAAATATATATTATATATATATAATAATAACTTATTATGTGTGTGTGTATATATATATTATATCATGTATAATATATAACTTATGGTTTAATATTGTATCATATACAATATAACCTATAGTTTTAATTCTCTCATCAATGATATTTAATGTAAGTCCCATTTATATTAAATTTAATTATATGAATCCAGTTTCTATAATTAATATTTGAATTATATTCAAATGTTTATTTCCTATCAAATAAACTTTATATTATAATGTATCAAATACATTATAATAATTATATCATATATAATTAAGTAAAATTAATCATATCACATATAATTAATTCCCTCAATTAATTTGAACAATTCAAATTAATCTAAAATTAATTCTCATTTAATCTTTGTTGAGCTACAGAGGGGACCTCATGGATCTGTAACTTGAAGCTCCAATGGTACTTGAATAATTAATTTAACTTCTTGAATTAAATTATTCCACATCCATTAACTGTGGGCACTCCATTAAAGACTGACAGTTGCACTCTTTACACTACAGACATATTTCTGTTTTCATTGGATATAACTAATCAACAATGCAATGACCCTTCACAAATTGCTCGTAAGTACAACAAGGGAAAAATTACCGTTTTGCCCCTAATAGATACATTTACCTCCTTAAGTACCACTGATCCCTCTAATGAACAATAAGTCACAGTCTAACTATGACCAAACCCCTCTCGGGCTAGGAAAAGGTGTAACGCCACATTTGCCAAGCCCTAGAATCAGTCCTTAAAGGAGCAATTTATCTACTTACCCCAACATTGGGGAAGGAGTGAATTTCATCTTGTGTAGTTGTGTTCTCAGCTCCTTAATCAGACGAATCCCCAAAATAGTAGGCTTATTGAGTCGACAATCTGACTACTCTCATCCAAACAAATCAAAGGACCACCCTCATAGGCAGTAGTTCACAACTCACTCAGGATTCAAGTCATGTCACTTATGGTCACCCTAGTGAAATGTAAGTCTCTATTACAAACGATGTTATATAATGAGACTAGCCATTTTGTAGTCCGATCTTATACAAACTCCTTTGTATAGAATACCCACACTCACATGTCTCCACATTAATGATCAAGATCATATTATTTGTAGCACTTTACAACAATTGTAACATCTACAATGTGGGTCGTATTCGTAGTGTCACAAGGATAAAATATCTAGTCTTATCCATTTACTATAGACCATTTAGGCTATCACTTAAACATGATCCACCCGTATGTTTTTACATACATGTTTAAGCTACAGATGATAACTTTGGATGCCAGTTTATTGGTTTGTGAGTTTAATGCTACTAAATGTCAAATAAAAAATTTTATATTTTATTAAATAAATAAAAAATTTGCAATATACAATTACAAACTACAGGACCTTATGAGATCTAAGGCATCAACCCCAACAAGCGAAACATTAGAATCTCACGGTGTAACCTAATGGAGGAGACCGTAGGATATATCGACACATTTCCTTCTCCCAGTTACTATGAACAACTTCCTCTATTCACCTTGCTATTGACTCATGCAAACACTTTTTGAATGAAGAGATCGCCTAAAAACAACATGAAGTTGAGCATGAATCTCACGGTGTGAACTGTTAGGGACGTGAGAGTTAAAAATAATATATCATATATATCATTAATCTTCCATTGAAGTATTCTAGACGGTTTGGGTATACTTTTACTTAGGTATATTCTGGCTATTAAAACAACCTAAGTTTAAGTATTTATCCGAGTATAACATTTATACTAGATTTAACCTACAATGTCTAAGTGATAAACCATTTATTACCTTACATCGCTCACGTATGCTCATAAAACCGAGTTAACAAGCTCAAGAACTAGCTCGATCCCCAGGTAGCAGGTGTTTCGTAAACCGTCAACTTAAACCTCCAACCTTAGGCAGGATCTTGCTGGGTGAGTTTGTAACCGAAGTTTTACAAGATAACGACCTATTTTAACTATCAAAACAAGTTGTTATTAGTTAACTCTAGGTGAGCGTGCATTTACCTTTGTTATAGATTTTAAATGTCCAATTCATTTTATAACACTTATAACTTAGACAAATCTATAACATATACCATCATTCCATAATTTAATATAACTCTTTATACTAAATCTCATGAAACCTTAAACATGATACTATATATTATCATTTATAACATACTTTCAATGCATGTAACATGCGTTCCTATGGTGGCATTTTAAATCTACATGACATACTTTAAGCACATAGAAGATTAGTTTAATTAAAACATACATTCACAATGCATAATTAATTGAACATACACTGAAATGGACCATTTTTGGCATCCTAATCAAGCAAACACCTAAATTATTACAATAATAATCCACAAACCATTCTAAACTGCTCTTGAACCATTCAAATCGGCCTGAACCAGCTTAAAATGCTTGGATCAGACCTCCAAGATTGTGAATAAGTGAATTGGACCGACAGAGCTTAAAACCGGTTGAATCAAACCGGAAAGGTGTGAACTGGTTCAATTGGATCGAATCCTTGTGAGCGCATGCTTCTAGGTTGGACGAAGAACAACGTTGTGGTGCTCTCACGATTCTTGAAAAAAAAATAGCATTGTGACACTGTTGAAAAGTGTCGCGACGCCTCTTAACAAAAGCAAAACCAGCTTCATTTTTTTGTTACGCATGCTCAAAATCTTCCCCAATTATAGCCTAATTTCAACTCTAATGACTCTAGCAAATTTACAAACCCTTCTTCACACATTAAGGTCCATAAACAGGGAGCCAATTACAATAATTGCAACATAATTGAAGGTAAATCTACATGCCAAAACTGTAGTATATCCATTTCAGCAACCATTGCATTCATCTCATGAAAAACACCCACCAAGCTAAAATTAACGTAAATTGAGTACTTAAATAATGCTATGATACCAATTGATAGTGTTAATTATTAACATGCAAAAGCAAAACGGATCTTAAGCACTCTAATTTCATTAGTTTTAGATCTAAAGCATGCAAGGTCATAATCAGATCACGAACTGTGACTACTTATAGTGTCTTCTCTGCTATTCTTCGACTTTGGAATGAGTTGTGGGACCCAAAATGAGAAGAGATTGAGGGGAAATTTGGAGATTGGATATGTTTTTTGGGTAAAATTTTGAAAGAACGATTTTTTTCAAGAAATTGAATTTTGCATGAACTTTTTTTAAATTAATTAAAAACTTCTATTTATACATATCAACCATGCAAAAAGAATTCATCAACAAATGACACTAAATAATGAACTATTAAACTTGGATTAGGTGTTTGTATTAGTGAATACTTTAGGAAAAATCCACCAACTCAAATTTCCATTTTCAATTGAAATTCCAAATTTCAACTTAAAAGGGAATTAAACAGATTTTAAATAAAATAATTAAACTAATTATTTTATATAAAATTGATTTCTATTTAAAATAATATTAAATAAAATAAACAATTAATTTATATAAAATTATTTTTAAATATTTAATTAAGCAATTTAATTAATATAATTAATTTAATATCAACTAAGCAAAATGAACATAAAATATCCAATGTTTTATATGTTCCAAAGTTATCTCAAAACTTGCATAGTATTGCTCAATTGTTGCATAATAAATTTTATGCGTGTTTCAAAGATCAAGTTTGTGTCATTTATGACCCTCAAGAAGCAGAGATTGCAAGGGTCAAAATTATTGAAAATTCCTTTATGTGGTGACTCTCACTGTGTCATGATGCTTTTAATGCCAAAGTAGAAGAAAGCAAAATGTGGTATCAATGCTTTGGACACGTAGACAACCAAGCTTTGAAAATTTTGTCTTCTTTTAACATGGTTGATAATATTTTCAAACTTACCTTGGTCGAATTTGCAACAATTTTCAAAAAGGGAATATGCTCAGTCTACCGTATCTAAAAGAAAAACTTGATTTGGTTGCTAGTGCCTTTGATTTGGTACAGAATGGTAGAACAAGGAACATCAAAGTCAAAATTTTATTTATCGAGAAAAGTAGAGAAAGAAAGAGAAAGAAGGCAAAATTATTGAACAACTCGTTGGCATTCTCACAAAAACTGCACATAGACAATTTATGTTTCCATGCCAAAAGTTGGGTGTGACAAAGAAAAACCTCCAGAGGAGGGAATGAGTTTTTTCTTTTTCACCTTTAGTTTCAAAATTTAATGCTTGAAGTTATTTACTTTATTGTTCGATTTATTTTTCAGCTTTTGGTTTTTAAGTTTTTTATTTTAAGTTATTAAGTTTATGGCTTTAATATGCCTTTAATTTGTAAGTTATTAAATTTACCCTTTATTCCTATAAAAGGATGATGTCTCATGTAAAATATCACAATTTTTGTACCACATTTTGTGTATCACAATTTTATGTACCATATTTTGAGTATCACCAATTTTTTCCTACTTCAATAAGAAGTTTGAATTTCACTACCAATTTCATTTTTCTTCTCTTTGTTTAAGAAATATTGAGCTATTAATTTGCTTCTGAAAATATTTATTTTTTCCATCAATTTCATTTTTCTCATAAGTACTGTGATTTTATTTTTTCAACAAGATAAAGAAAAAGGTAAAAAATTTGTGGTTGCTAACTCAATCTCATACCAAACTTAATTATACATTACTTTTGTGTGGTTGTGGGATTATAAAATAATATGGGATCTCATCGGCAAGTTGAGTGTGGTGTCTTTCTCCTTTTGCTTTCGATCGTAGAACAAAGATTTTTTTACATTATCTCGTATTGAGGTTGGTTCTAAGAAATAAAGCGTTGTATCATGAAACTAATTATTGCCTGGGAAGAGTACGATCTTAGTGCTAATTATCACATATGGTTGTTCTCCAAGTTAATACAACACCCTTTTCGAAAGAAGGAAGAAAACATAAGGTTCAAAATTGGTACCTTAAAAAATTGCAGGCATCCAAAAATTATTTCTTTTTCCAAAGGAGGAAGGTTACCCAAATTTGTAGTCCGATGGAATAGGAACACGTATATAGGGAGATAGACAACTTTCAATTTAACCCATGTGACATATTTTGCAAAAGGGTCTAGAGACCAAGTCATTTCCAACATTGGTTTTATGAGTTGGTTTCTTTCTTGCCTTTAGAAAACGTTTCGAGATTATCTTTTTAAGCTGACAAGAGAAATAGTAAATCTTGAAGATGGTAAAAATATTTTTAAATAGTAAAATTAGCAAAAGAAAAAAATACTCTACGGATCCAAAATACTAATTAGCAAACAATGAAAATACTTCATAAATTCTGAAATTGAACTAATCTGAAAATAAAAGGGAAAGTAATTTAGAAAAAGATTTAATTAAATATAAAACAAATTTGATGGCAACGGGGATTGTAACAAAAATGAGAGGTGTTAAAAGGTGTGTTTGGAATATATTTTTAAGTGTCTAATTTAAAAAATAAGTCATTTTGGAAAAAAAAAATAGAATATTTTGCAACCATTCAAAATAGTTTTTTCAATGTATTTTAATCAATTTTTATCAGAGTGTTTTAAAAAAAATGAGTTTTTTTAAAAACACTATTTTTCTTAAGTCAATCCAAACAGACTTTAAATATAGTAGGTAGTATTTTTCTATTGAAAACAAGTAGAGCAACGAGCCTAGAGCTATGATTCACACGTTTTTGTCTAGCTAGGGTTAAGTATTTGAGAGAAACCATATCATAATAAATGAAAAAAAAATCAGAATAAGGAAAAGGCAATAAGAAAGAGAGCAATAAAGAAAAGATATTCTAAAATTTGAAATTCAAATTTGATTAGGAAGAGAAAATAAGGATTATTTGATTTAAATATACTAACACAAGATACAATTATATTGTATATGTAAATGGTAATGAGGGCATTTTCAAAACCTATTGAGGGCAATATTGGAATACGGAAAAGATGGGTCACGTGCAGGAGACATGGTTTGCTAAAAATCTGAAGGGATTCCAGTTTTTGCCATATTTCTAGTTGCAAACTTCAAAGGTGCTATATACTCCAATTTCTCTATTTGTTTGGGCCTCTTGTTAATTATTCATTAGATACTAGTTTGGTTGGTTGAATGAATTTATTTCCATTTAAGAAAATATGGGAATAATGCCTTTTGTAGGGTCTTGTAGGAAAATGGGAATAGTTTTGGACATCTTAACAGCACTCATAGTGGGGTATTTGATGAAAATTAATATGATTCTTCAAAAGTATTTCAAAAAGAAAAAGCAAGAAAATAAATAAAGAAAATGGGACCAACTTAAAGAGAGAGAAAAAAACATTCCCTTTTTGGCATTATTACCACTTTGTATTGCATGTCTCCACTTCTAATGCAAGCAAAGTACTCAACCTTTCTTTATCTACATGCATTTCCATATATATATATATATATATATATATATATATATATATATATAATTAGCCAAGGTTCTTGTTTATAAATAAAAGACTAAATATATGGTTTATTTATATGTATTAGATTCAATTTCATCTCCATATCCTTTTGGAAGCTTTAGTTGTATATTTTTTACATTTTAATTCACTATTGAATCTGTTATGAAATCCGCTCGTTGACGTACATACAACTACCTACTCAAAGATGGGAAAATCAAAGAAGAGAAAAAAAAAACGTAAACAATAAAGATCAACACAAAAATTTATGTGGTTCACACTAACATTGTGTTAACTATATTTACGTGTAGAGGGGGAGATCAGTTTATTATTAGAGAGAGATACTAGATAATGCAGATTACAAAGGAGTCAATAAGATTAGGTGGTTTAGATATAGCGTATTCCTTCCAATCTTAAGGCTGAAAACAAGACTCATACATAGTCATTCAAAGTGCTAAATAATAGATTTTAGGTATTCGAACAGAATTCAAGTTGCTCTTGACTAGACTCAGACAATTATCTTGTCTCTCAAATAGCTGAATCACGTTGTTTATTCAAGCAGCTAGTTGAATATTAAATCATAACTTAGACTTAATTAAACATTATAATTATTATAATTTTTATATTGATTTCTTTATAAATTTTAACCATGCCTTTAAATTTTAATATTGTAACTTTAGCAGTTTTTACAATCAATTTGTAACATGTTTATTGAACAAGTGTTTACTATGATTGGACAAAATGTGATGATGGTAAAAGAAAGTGGTGAATTGGACCAAAATAAAGTGGCATGTGAAATACTTATTTAAAGTACCCTATCAAATTCATTTTATAGACCATACATTTTTATTTCAATATTTACTTTTTTTTCTCATTAATTTGTTCATCTCATCATGAAAATACAGAAGTGGCTGATTAAATAGAGATTGTTCACCCGAGATTTCAAGAGAAATTTATTCCGTGCAACTTGAACTTTGTATTTATATTAATTTTGTGAAAAGTGAGTACAATCTCTAATACATAATATTTTTATGCTTTCAAAATAAACTATAATCTTTAAGTTGGTTGATTTTCTTGGATGATCAGCCTTTGGGCTTGTTGATCTTCTTAGATGATCGGCATTTGGACTTGATGATCTTCTTAAATGATCAGCCTTTTGGACTGGTTAATCTTCTTGGACGATCGGCCTTTGAACTTGATAATCTTCTTGAACGATCGACATTTGGACTTGATGATCTTCTTAGACGATCGGTCTTTGGGCTTGTTGATCTTCTTGGATGATTGCCTTTAGGCTTGATGATCTTATCGGCCTTTGAACTTGTTGATCCCTGTAGGCTTGATGATCTTCTTGGACTGTTGGTCTTTGGGCTTGTTGATGTTCTTGGACGATCGACCTTTGAGCTTGTTGATCTTCTTGGATGATCGGCTTTTGGACTTGATGATCTTCTTAGACAATCGGCCTTTGGGCTTGTTGATTTTCTTGGATGATTACTGCTCGCACGAGGCTTCCGGAGAAATTTATTTTGTGGAGTTGAACTTGAGATGGTGTTGGTGTTGATGTTGATGTTGATTTGATGTAATGTAGTTCGATTTCTAGTACTTAATCCTTTGATTCTCTCTTAGTTGAATGTGTACATGTGATGTTCTTGGAGTTGAAGTCTTGGAAGGATGAGTTCAAGAGTTAGGGAGTCTTATGGTTATTGGGAGAATTCTCTCTATGTAGAATTTCTAACCCCCACAAATGAGGAAAGTCTTGGTTGGTCTATGGACCTGGCCCTTGGGTCCAACTAATTAGATTTGGGTCTTATTTGACATTTGGGTCAAATTAAGTTTATTTTTGGGCTCAATTAGACTTTTAACCCAAATAATAATCTCAAATTTGGTCAAATTAATCTTATCTGATTCAACGGTCATGATAAAATCATGTGCCATTATCGAAATTTGTCGGGACACATGTCACCTCCTAGTTGGTCCCAAATTTGATGATTTGGAATTTCGTCATTAATTTAGTGAATAACGTGGTAGTTTGTGATGGTCCAAAATTTCTTATTCAACAAATGTCCCTTTCCGAGATTTATACACATATATGAGTGGATGAATCTCGAAAAATATAAAGTTGGAATCAAAATCCAAATATATCTGTTCTTGAATTTGACCTCAATTGATGTGTCACTCAAACTATGAATTAAGTACATAAGTTTAACTCGAATATGGGATAAAATTTGGAATATGACCAAATTTTAATTTGAGGTTTTACTCCAATTTGATTTGGATTTGAGATAAAATTTGGGATATAACCAAATTCTAATAAAAGATCAGTTGAGATTTTTTTTTTCTTATCCACAATTTAGTTTGATTGAAGATAAAAACTCAAGTTTGGACAACTTGAATTTAGAATAAACTTTAGAATATGGCCAAATTTTAATTTGGGATGAATTTTAGATCTTTCCCACAATTTAATTTGGAAATAGGGACAAGAACTTAAATTTGGAATGAGTCTGATATAAAATTTAGAAGATGCCCAAATTTGAATTTTACATCAATTGAGATTTTATCTTAATTTAGTTTGACCAGAGGCTAAAAGTCTAAATTTGGATCATTTAGATTTGGGATAAAATTTGGAATATGTCCGAATTTTAATATGAGATTTTATAAAAATGTTTAATCTGAAATTGAATAATTTGATTTTGAATAAAATTTGGGATATGACAAAATTTTAATGTAAGGAAAAATTTTAAGTTTTATCCCTAACTTAATTTGGTTAGGAGATAAAAGCTTAGAAATTTGAATTTAGTATGAAATTTGGAATATGGTCATATTTTTAATTTAAGAAAAAAATTCAAATTTTATCCCTAATTTAATTTGATTTTGAATAAAATTTGGAATATGTCCAAATCTTATGAAGATAAAATTTGAGGACAAAATCTAATTAAATTAAATTAAATTAGAAACTTATTTAATTTATTTTTAATTTTATTTGAAAATGATAGAATCAAATTAGGAAATCTAATCAAAATCTAATATTTTAAATCAAATCCTTATTTCATTTGGATTTCTTAATTTGTTATCAAACTTGGGATCCTCTATAAATAGGACTCTAAACCCCTCCATTATTCTCATCCCTTCCTCTTCTTCTACACTTTCCTTTCTTCCTTTTTTCCCTTCTTCTTCCAATGTTCTTTCTTCTTCTTTTTTTTTTCACTTTTTTTCCTTCTTTTTTTCTTTCAATTTTCCTTCCTTTTCTTTCTTCTTTTTCTATCTTTCGTTTTTCTTTTTTTTTTCTTTTTTCTTTTTTTTATTTTCTTTTTATTTTCCTTTTTTCTTTTTCCTTTTGATCTTTTATGTTTCATTTTTTGTAGCAATGCCTTTCTGCATGACCGTCTCCTTAACACACATAGGATTGACCTCGAAATGGTCTATCTATTATATCGCTGCTTGTGCTCATGTTTCTTAATCATCATGAGGGGGCCCAGAAAGGCTTACAACTCCACATTCGATCAACCTAGGGATGACCCTGAAAAGGTCTACCCTAGTATATCACCTCTTGATCTGACGTTGAAGATGACACAGATATGCCATCAAGCTTTGAAGATGGGGAGAATAAGTCATCAAGCTTTTGAGTGGAGTTAGGTTGATCGGAGTCGATCTCGCATATGAGGCAGAGCCGGATGGGCCAGAGTTGTCCTCGCATATGAGGTGGAGCTAGGCAGACCAAACTTGATCTCGCATATGAGGTAGAACCACACCAACATTTTTGGATAGAAAGCGAAGTTGCACTAACATTTTGGAGAGGGGGTGAAGTTGTACCAACCTTTTGGAGAATGAGCAAAGCTGAACCGATATGATTTATGAAGATGAAATGGAGCCATGCCAGACTTGGGAGATGAAGTAAGCCACGTCAGACTTAGGAGACTAAGTGAGCCATGCCAGCCTTGGGAGATGAAGGGAGCCCCGCCAGACTTTGGAGATAAAGTAAAGTCGCGTCATCAGTTTGGAGATGAAGTGAAGCCATATCATGACTTCGTAGACGAAGACATTGAATATGGAGTTGAGCCATGCACACCGACCATGAACTTGAAGATGGAGCGGAGCTATGCACACGAACCTTGAACTTGAAGATGGAGCGAAGCCACGCACACCGACCTTGAACATAAAGATGGAAACGGGCGATGTACATCGATCTTGAACTTGAAGATGGAGAAGCATTGATGGAGCCTCTGAACTTGAAGATGGAGAAACATCTATGGAGCCTCTGAACTTGAAGATGGAAGAGCATCGATGGAACCTCTAAACTTGAAGATGGTGGAGCATCGACAAGACATTCGCACTTGAGTTTGACAAAGCATTGGCAAATTCCTCACATTTAAGTTTGACGAAGCATTGGCGAATGCACCGCATTTGAGTTTGACGAAACATTGGCGAATGCTCTGCATTTGAGTTCAATAAAGCATCGATGAATCATCAGCATCTGAGTTTGACAAAGCATCAGCCAATCCTCTGCACTTGATCTTGAAGTATTGGTGAATCCTTTGCATTTAAGTCTGAAATATCGACAAATCCTCTGCATTTGAGCTTGAAGAAGCATCGACGAATCCTCTACACTTAAGCTTGAAGTATCGACGAATCCTTCACAACTAAGTTTGACGAAGCATCGGCGAAGGCTCTGCATTTGAATTTGATGAAGCACCAATGAATCTTTAGTAGTAGGCTTGACTTTGCGACTTTGAGCATAAAGATTGCATTACAAAGCCTCCAAACTTGAGCATGAAGATGAAGCATCGATGAAACCTCTGAACTTGAAGATGGAGAAGCATCGATAGAGCCTCTTAACTTGAAGATGGAGGAGCATCAACGAAGCCTTCAAATTTGTAGATGGGCATCTAAGAATCCTCTAAAATTGAAGATGAAGGAAAATCGACGAAGCTTCTAAACTTGAAGATGGAGGAACATCAACGAAGTCTTTGAACTTGAAGATGGAGGGGCATGCAATCCAGCCTTGAACTTAGAGACGGAAAAGCAATAGTGCAACCATCGAATTTGGAGATGGAGAGGCATCAATGCAACCATCGAAGCTAGAATTGTAGAAGCAATAATGCAACCCTCGAACTTGTAGATGGGGAAGCAGCAATGCGACCATCAAATTTGGAGATGCAGGCAACCATTAAAGTAGCAATCTAGTCCTCAAACTTGGAGATGAAGAAATAGTAGCGGCAACACCTTTGTAGAGGAGGTAGAACTGCAACAACTTTTAGAGAAGAAGCGAGGCTATTGGGAATAATATTTTTAGGGTAAGCAAGGAAGTCGCACCAAATTTGAACTTCGAAGAGGAAGAAACGAAACATCCAAATTTAACTTCAAAGAGGAAATAGTGAAGCCTCCGAACTTGACTTCGATGAGGAAGCGAAATGCCATTCCAAGTGTGTGTTTTTAATTTACTGTGTTAGCTCTTTAAAGGGATGAACATCTTCAATTTGTTGTATTTCCCCCAACAAGGTGAACATATTCAATTTTGTGTGTAGCGCCATACATAAGGTGATTGTGGTACCCTTTTTTATGGACTAAACTTAAATTTCTTTAAGTTGCCTACATACCCTTGTAGAAAGAGATCAAGTCATGACGTAGTTCAAATGTTTTTTTTTTGTTGAACTGAACTTGAAGTTTCTTTTAAGCTGCCTACATACCTTTTATAATGACAGGGATCAAGTCATAACATAGTTCAATTTTTTTTTTTCAGAGCTGTTCACCTTTTAAGCTCATGCGGGCCAAGAGCAACATGCAGTTTAGGCTCTTGCGATAAGAAGCTTCTACATTTAAATTTCAAAAGCTCTAATTTCATCGTAGCTTTCATCATCCTATGATGAGTTTTGGCTTCACCATCAAAGAATCTTTTGTATTTATATCAACAGACAACTTCCTCTTCATGGGTGAAGTGATATGACTGTGAATCTTTTCGTCGTTATTTTCTTCATGAAATGGTCTTTCCTTAAAGATTTTCATCCTTCCTCTATGTTGATCGCTTGCTGTCTTAAGATAATCAAAAGTAGATGTTGAAGGTCGATCTTTCTTTGATGTGGATATACTTAGCCTTTTGAAGGCTGAAGTTCGAGTAGAAGTAGACATTGGACATTGGTTTTCTTCTTCTACCATGGCCATACTCAATCTTTCGAGGACAAAAGATCAAGTAGTTGAAGGCTTGATACGATCAAAGAAAGAAATTCTTTGCTCAATTTCTTTTGAATCATCGACTTCTTCAGTAGTTATATGATTGTTGTCGACTTCCGCTATGCAGACAGTGTGATGATAACGGGCAGAAATGCACGTTATCATAGTGCTAAGTGCTTAAACAATATTAGCTTGTGTTGATGAAATTTGTTAATCTGTGTCCATTAAGCATCAATTTCATAATATTGCGGTCACATGCGTTCATCGCAATAGAACAGTTGATTTTTGTATTTTTGTTCAGAATATGCGTTGACGCAATGCAACAATTGTGATCATAGCAAATCATTGGTCGAGAGCAACTTCACCGCAAGGCTTTGCGGTGATCGTGTTCGCAAATATTCGCCCGAGAAGGATTGCTGCAATTTGGTCAGAGCAACATGGTAGGCGTATCTGGGTGAAAGGCTAATTAATCGCGATGGGACAGAAAACTGATGACAATCGAATCCGAATTAAGTTAACAGTCGTTAACGATCACAAGTACATTCAGCTTTTCGGTGACCATTATTCAACGCATCAGTCAAGGATTAAAGCCATCCCATCTGTACAATCATGAGAGAGAAGCCGCCTTTCACCATGGATACTCTATAAATACCAAGGGCATTCTTCAGAAAAGGGGTTCACGAGTTCAGTAGTTAGAGATTTCATACTTCAGTTCGCACGTCTTGTTCATAGTTTTCCTTTCATTTTAAGGCGAAGCAAGAGAAGAGTGGTGACGCCGGAGATCGCTCAGGGTAACTCGAGAGAGAACTTTGAGGCAAAGAAGCAGAGAGCGGGCCAATTCTCGTGAGAGCGAGATTATCTTTTGAGCAGGAGTAGAAAATAGTGTAAAAGCCTGGGCAGCAAGAGATTGCTATCAAGCCCTTTATTCTATACTTACATTGTTATTTTATACTTCATCTTTATATTTATACAATGGAAGTTCTATTTCTACATCTGTTCACTCTCTTAGCACGCATGAGTAGCTAAACTAGTCGAATGGGTTGAGAAGAACTAAGCTAACATGACTTAGGAAGTTTATTGCTTGCGATTGTCTTGTTTTATGCTGTGTAAAATACCCTTTAGAGTTACTCGAGAGAGAGTCTAAAGAAAGAACCTAATGTCTCGAGAGAGCTAGGTTAGAATCTAGACTCGAGAGAGTAGGATTAGAACTACATAAATAAGAAATAGGGACTTAGAGATAAGCTTTGTTTGTTAACCTACATCGCATGCATCCTAGAGATGGGAATGATATTATATGGTCGACTTATTTGTGTGTGTGCTATCCTATCATCGCATAAGTAAGAATAGAGGCTAATGTGTAGGTCCTATAGACTTAACACAGAAGTCGTAGCATTTGCATTGAGAGGTGGTTTACTATTGTATGCATGTTGCATGATCGCAAAGCATGAACACATTCTATGAAGTGTTAACCGTAACTCTTCTCAATTCGTTCACCGCATACTCATCGCATCTTCTGTTTATCAACTTTTTTCAAACTTCACCGCATTTGTTTATTTATTTTTTTATCAACGCAATCAACAACAACCAACAATTTATTTATTTATCCGGTTACCGCAAGGCTTTCATAAAAACTACCAACACAATCTATTTTCACAAGTCCCTATGTTTGACCCTAGACTTACCAGGAAACTCAAAGGAATTTACACTTGGATTCCGCTGGGGAAACTTGAGTGCACAATACAATTTCACCATCGCATATCATCCACATTTCCATTTCATAAAAACCAAGCATTAAGTTTTTGGCGTCGTTGCCGGGGACTTCGACAAAATAGAGTGCTAACAATAATTTTTCTGATTTCTTTGCACACTCTCAATCTCTGGCGAATTACGACCCAGAGATTGAGAGGACGTTTAGACGAAGACTGAGAGACCGGTAACAGCAACCACATTCAGATAAAGAAGAGATGATGGAGCAGCCTAGAAATGGAGCACCAAATGATAACAATGTCATGGTGAATCCAATCCTGTTGGCAAACGATTGCAACAGACCCATTAGGGACTATGCATTGCCAAACCTATACAATTTCTCTCTGGAATCATGAGGCCTGCCCTCGACATAAGCCAATTCAAAATGAAGCTGGTGATGCTGTAGATGATCCAGACTTCAGGATAATTCGGAGGAAGGCATAGCGAGGACCCACATGCCCACTTCCGAAGCTTTATTGAAATCTACAATACTTTTGTGTTCCCGAGCATCTCTGTCGAAGAAGTTCGACTAATTTTGTTCCCATTTTCTCTCTATGATAAGGCTAGGAAATGGGCTTATTCTCTCAAACCGGGAGAGATCACTTCTTGGGAACAGTCGTGGAGAAGTTCATGAAGAAATATTTTCCACCTACTGAGAATGCCAAACGATGGAAACTGATTACAAATTTTAAACAAGACATGGACGAATTGCTCAGCGATGCCTGGGCTAGGTTTAAAAGGTTGGTCAGGGATTGTCCACACAATGGGTTGCCAGACTAACTCCAGATGGAAATTTTTTATCATGGTTTGAATCCCACTTCACAGACCGCTGCCAAAAGCGGTAGCGCCGCTGGTGGTCTGCTTTGATAAAAACGTATGACGAGGCGAAGAATATCTTGGATCGCATCTCTAAGAACCATGAAGAATTGGAGAGCGAATGACCAGAGATTGAGACTCAAAAACAATGACGCAAGTAATGGTGCTATTGCTTGACTACAAAAACCAGATGACCGCAATGATGAACTTAATTCAGGGAATTGCGATCAACAGCCCAACCACCGCAAACGGACAAATCAACGCAATCAATCAAACACACCGCAAGGTGTGCGACTTGCGGTGATGCGTATGCAATGGAAAGATTGCTTGCAAAATCCACAATCTGTTTACTTTGTAAAGAATAAACCCCTTTCGAACACCTACAACTCCGGGTGGAGAAGCCACCCCAATTTTACTTGGAAGAATCAACAAACAGGAATTTCCAACCCGTGGCGCAAAAACGATTCAACGAGGCAATCAAGCAAAGTAGCTTCACAACCACCGCAATCCTCTTTCTTGGAAAGCCTATTGAAGCAATACATAGAGAAAAACGAAACTGTGCTTCAAAGTTAGGCTACGTCCATCCGCAATTTAGAATTACAGATAGGCCAGATTGCGAGTGAGTTAAAGAGTAGACCGCAAGGGGCTCTACCGAGTTCAATTGAACTTTCATGCAACCCGGGGGGATCAGGTAAAGAGCAATGTCAGGTTATGACATTGCAAAGTGGGAAGACTGTGGAGGGAGAAAAGAAGAAGCTTAGTCGAACAACATCCATTGCGGCTGAACCTGAGACTACGGTGACGCAAGAAGAAGAAAAAGAAGAAGAGGCAATAGAACTGGAGATTGCGTCGACCTCAAAGCATACTAAAATGGGAACCGTGAAAGTTCAATTACCCCCTTTCCTGTAGAGACTAAGGAAGAAAAAGAACGAAGAGGTACAATACCAACGCTTCTTATCTATGTTAAAGCAATTACATGTTAATATTCCTTTCAGTGAAGCAATTGAGAAAATGCCTGCCTACGCCAAGTTTCTAAAGGATATGGTAACTAAGAAGAGAGGAGTTGGAAATGCTACGGTGGCGTTAACGCAAAGTTCCAAATCAATAATTTCACCGAAGATGAGCGATCTTGGGAGCTTTTCCATTCCTTGCTCCATAGGAGGACTGTACATCGGGCAAGTCCTATGTGACTTGGGAGCCAACATAAATTTGATGCCTCTGTCAATCTTTAGACAGCTGAACGTGGGGCAACTTGTGCTCACAACAGTGACTCTCCAACTGGCCGATAGATCTCTGGTGCATCCAGAGGGAAAGGTGAAGGATGTACTGATAACCATTAATAAGTTTATCCTACCAGCTGACTTCATCATATTGGACTATGAGGCAGATAAAGATGTGCCCATCATTCTGGGGCGACCTTTTCTATCAACGAGTCGTGCTCAAATTGATGTGCATAAAGGGGAAATAACTTTGAGCATCAATGGACAGAAGCTCAAGTTTAACATAATTCATGCCATGAAGTTTTCGGATGAAGAAGGCCTATATGACTAAGATGACGACCAGAATGTGATTGAAGAAGAAAAGTTTGATGAAGAAAATGAAGAAGAGGATGCCAGCGCATCCGTTGCTGCCTGTAATGCGATCACAACAAGAACATGCAAGGAAGAAGAAATGATCGCAAAGCAAGAAGAAAAGCCAACAGAAAAAGAAGAAAGAAAAACAATACAACCTTCCCTAGTGGAGCCACCAACACTTGAATTGAAGACCCTACCGACCCATTTGAAGTTGCCAGTTATCATTTCCTCTACGCTCAACGAAGACCAGAAGAATGTGTTGATGAGCATTCTCAGGAAACATGCGCAAGCAATTGGTTGGACACTCGCCGACATTAGAGGAATTAGCCCTGCTTACTATATGCACCGCATTCGTCTTGAAGAGAATCACAAAGTAACGATTGAACATCAATGCAAACTCAACCCTACGATGAAAGAAGTCGTCGAGAAGAAGATCATTAAATGGCTAGATGCGGGCATTATTTATCCTATAGCAGATAACACATGGGTCAGCCCCGTGCAGTGTGTGCCGAAAAAGGGCGGCATGACGGTAGTTCCGAATGAAAAAAATGAATTAATACCGCAAAGAACCATCACTGGATGGCACATTTGCATGGACTACCACAAGCTGAATGCGGCCACAAAGAAAGATCATTTCTGTAATAACCCGATCCCCTAGGACTTAAGTAAGGCCGTTACTAAAATAAATGCATGCACAGAATTTAAAATGATGCTCAGTTATTTGAAATAAATGCTAATTAAATAAGAAAAGTTCAAAAGATGTTTATTAAAGACTAACAAAGGCATATATGAGAAATAATCCTTAGTAATAAATTTTAAACAGTAAAACTAAATATCAAATTTCAAGATGCGGAAGCGAAAAGGTCTAGTCCTAGTGACACAATCACGAATTCTGTTGCGCCATTGCCGATACATCTTTACCTTTTCCTAAAACATCAACATAAGAAAGGATAAGTATGAAATACTCAGTAAGCAGCCCCACCACTGGGGTCAGGCTAGGTATCTATGTCCTCTAGATACCCGCATATGGCACATAAACACCATTTGAAACACCACAAGAGACTGAGTCCTATCCTTATTGTAGTTAAGTATGCCCATAAAACTTGGTGAATCCCGAAGGAAACACCAAAACTGGTGATCCCAGAAGACACACAAAACTTGGTGAATCCCGAAGGAAACAAAAAAATTGGTGAATCCCGAAAGAAACACAAACTGGTGAAATCCCGAAGGAACACAAACTGGTGAATCCCGAAGGAAACACCAAAACTAGTGAATCCGAAGGAAACACAAACTGGTGAATTCCCGAAGGGAAACACAAAATTGTTGAATCCCGAAGGAAACACAAACTGGGTGAATCCCGAAGGAAACACCAAAACTAGTGAATCCCGAAGGAAAAACAAAAATGGTGAATCCCGAAGGAAACACAAAATTGTGTGAATCCCGAAGGAAACACAAACTGGTGAATCCCAAAAGAAACACAGAACTGGTGAGCATCTAACTAATCAATGAAGATATTCACACAGTTTCAACGTTCAAAGAATCAACACCGTACAATTCTAAAACTACATGAAAATCCTTGGTACCATGGTCTATCACATAAACATACTCAACAACATATTATACAACATTCATATAAATTTAACATTATAATTCTACAACATACAAGTATGTCTCAACACCAGCAGATCATACGTTGACATATGAAAACACATACCATTCACATACATACGATCAAAATCCTTAGGTGTGTATTTAAACAATTCAGAATCGTGCCAGAACATACTTTTGATTATTAGGTCATACTATCAATAACACTACACAATTTACCATAACATACACTCACCATGCTAGCATACAACTAAAGCCTGGCCCCGTGGCAGTTCTAGTGGTAAGATTACTTACCTTGAAGTCAAAAATTATGTCTAAGTGACAAGCAAATTAATCTTCCTCCTTAGCTTAGATGGATCTTGAATTAGGCCTAAACATAATCCAAATTTACAATTATAAAAGAGGCTTAGTTCCGCAACCAAATTTAACCAATAATTTCTCAATAATCTTACCACAAAGCTTGTCGAAACCACAACCAAAATCCTCTTGACAGCACCCTTTTAACTTCAAAGCTTCTCCAAAACTTGATTTTTAAAATCCAAAACAAATATGTGTCAATAGGTTGAAAGCAGAACACCATTAGCCAATAAATCCAATTAAATATGCCACAATCTTACTTCAAATCCACAAGTTCCAATGACCCTTATTTGTTGGCAGTATAAAACGACAAGAAATGATTGATCCGAAGCACCCTTGCGTGACTGTCGAACTCGAGATTCTGGGCGTCGACCTCAACCCACGGACGAGCAGTGCGGGTTGGCGAGTGATACCGTCGGGATTCGACGATCAGAGGCATCTGAGCGTGAAATTAAGTAGCGGCGACTGCTTCCGTGGTTCAGACGATGTGAAAGGGCAGTGCAACGGCGGTTCAGATCTGGGCAGTGAAGGAAGGCGGAGGTCAACGGAGGTTTTATAGGGGAGGGTTGCGTGGCGAGATTGGCCGCGAGCACCGACTGAACGAACCGACGAAGCTTGGGGAAAGCGAGGAGAAGATCGACTGGTTTGGGAGGAAGAAGAGGAGAAAGAAATCGGGGAGGGGTGTGTCGTGTGAGGAAGAAGGAGGGAAAAGGTTGATTTAATATAATAATAATAATAATAACAATAATAATAATAATAATAATAATAATAATAATAATAAATAGTAATAAATATAATAACTAAAAAGGAAAATAAAATTATAATTAATTTATTTCCATTTCAAAAAGGAAATTAATTCCTGTCATTAATTTTCACATTGAAATTCAAAATTGAATAATTTTCCACCAACTTAAATTCCCGCATTTATACTTGAGATCAAAAATTCCAAAAAGGCCCTCCGACTAAGCAATTATTGAATTGCCAAAATATAACGTTACTGAAATTACATTATTATATAAAAATGTGCGGGTGTTACAATTTCCCTCTGCCATTCATTGACCAAATGCTAGACCATCTAGCTGGAAATGATTTTTACTACTTCTTAGATGGTTATGTCGAATACAACCAAATTATGATAGCTCCAGAAGATCAAGACAAGACCACATTCACCTGCCCATATGGGACCTTCGCTTTTCACCGCATGCCATTTGGCCTCTGCAATGCGCCAAGCACATTCCAAAGGTGCATGATGGCCATCTTTTCAGATTATCTTGAGGATTCTGTTGAAATCTTTATGGACGACTTCTCTGTTGATGGGAACACTTATGAAGTCTGTCTAGCCAACTTGGAGAAGATACTAAAGAGATGCGAAGAGACGAATCTGGTGCTCAACTGAGAAAAATGTCATTTCATGGTGAAGGAAGGCATAGTGTTGGGACACAAGGTTTCTCGGGATGGGTTGGAGGTGGAGAAAGCAAAAATCGAAGCAATTGAAAAGCTTCCACCTCCAACAAGTGTGAAGGCTGTACGAAGCTTCTTGGGGCATGCTGGATTCTACAAACGATTTGTCAAAGACTTTTCTAAAATAGTACGACCACTGAGTGCGTTACTAGAGGCTGATAGAAAATTTGAGTTTGACAACAACTGCCTCAACGCATTCAGAGTTTTGAAAAATGCGCTGATTACCACACCTGTATTGATTGTGCCAAATTGGACATTTCCATTTGAAATCATGTGCGATGCAAGCGGGTATGCGATGGGAGCAGCTTTAGCGAAAAAGAGAAAAACAATCTTGCATCCCATCGCATATGCGAGTAAAACATTAAACCCTGCTCAAACAAATTATACCACCACAGAGAAAGAGCACCTGGCGGTAATTTTTGCATTGGAAAAATTTCGGGCATATCTGTTTGGAACAAAGATACTCATCCACACTGATCATTCGGCGATCAAATACTTAATGACAAAGAAGGACGCAAAGTTGAGGTTGATCAGATGGGTTCTCCTCCTTCAAGAATTCGATTAAGAAATAATTGACCGGAAGGGGATAGAGAATCAAGTTGCGGATCACTTGCCTAGACTGAAAAATCTTGAGGTTGACCGCAATGAGTCTGAGGTGAGTGTCGTATTCTCGGATGAGCAGCTATTCCATATAGACGAATTGCCCTGGTATGCAGATATAGTCAATTATTTAGTTTACGAGCAATTTTCTAAAGATTACATCTACCACCAACAGAAGAAGCAGATGAATATAGACATTATTATTGAGATGAGCCGAATCTATATAAAATAGGTGCAGACCAGATTTTTTTATTATACGTACCAAATCGCAATGTCACGACTCACCATATGGTGGCCACTTTGGAGGGCAGCGCACTGTAGCCAAATTTTTACATAATGGATTCTTTTGGCCCACATTATTCAAGGATGCGGCTGACTACGCAATGAAATGTGATCGGTGCCAACGCATAGGTAACATTTCATGGAAACATGCAATGCCTATGAACACCATCTTAGAGCTTGAATTATTCAACGTATGGAGGATTGATTTCATAGGACCATTCCCTCGTTCGAATGGTATACATTACATATTATTAGCCGTTGATTATGTCTCCAAGTGGGTAGAGGCAATAGCATGCGCCACAAACGATGCGGCGGTCGTCTCCCAATTCCTGAAGAAACATATTTTCACTCGTTTTGGCACTCCTTGTGCCATCATAAGTGATGAAGGGTCCCACTTTGTCAACCGTAATATCAAGGAGTTGCTGTCAAATACAACATCCTCCACAAAGTGGCCACCGCATACCATCCGCAAACGAATGGTCAGGCTGAAGTGTCCAATCAAGAAATTAAGCTGATACTTGAGAAGGTAGTAAGGCCTTCACGAAAAGATTGGCAACAAAGCTTGACGATGTGTTGTGGGCATACCAGACTGCATTTAAAACACCAATAGGTATGTACTTATACGCGTTGGTATTTGGCAAGGCGTGTCATTTGCCTTTAGAGTTGGAATATAACGCACTGTGGGCGGTAAAGAAGCTAAATTTTGATTTGAAGAAAGCAGGAGAAGTACGAAAAATCGAACTGGTCGAGCTAGAAGAATGGAGGAACAACGCATATGAACATGCAAAGATTTATAAAGAGCGCACCAAGCATTGGCATGACAAACGCATATGCGGTAAGAACCTCCAAGTCAGGCAAAAGGTCTTACTCTTCAACTCACGTCTGTGGCTCTTCCCAGGAAAACTAAAGTCACGTTGGTCCGGACCGTTCATAGTTAGACAAGTATTACCGCATGGCGCGGTGGAATTATCAAATGATGACGAAACCAACATATTAAAAGTTAATGGGCAGCGAGTAAAGGCATATCATGGAGAAGCATGGCATCCCAAGTCAACTCCATGGAACTAGAGAACTTTGAATAAAGAAGGAAGAAGGTGGTCCCTGCATTATCAAACGATCGCAATTCATCAGAGACGCAAGTTTTGGAAAACATCAATTCGTCAATTCTTCTCTACTATTCGGAACTCTCACTATATCTTTTCAGTCTTTATCTATCCTTATTTTATTTCTAACAAAAAAAAAAGGAAATTGTGATAACAAATTTCTTTTTGTTTAAAATAATTTGACCCTCTCTTTGTTTTTCTTGCAACAATCGAGGCGCTGGATTGCGGAGATGATACGCGAAGAAGCAACTTATCTCACTCCATCACCGCAATCTAAAGAAGAGAGATTGCCGGAAAGATGGATGCGTCAATACACAAATGCGGGCGACAGCACAAATATGTGGGTGTATTCTTCCTTATCTTTATTTCAAATTTTCCGTTATCACATCGCATTTTAGTTTTAAAAGTCTTATCACTGCATCCTCTTTGATTATCGCAATCATTTGACATAAATAAATTTAGTAGGCTACCGCATAATGTCTCTTTGCCAAGTATGATTTCAATGTTGAAAAATATGCTTCTATTTATTTCATATATACTAGAATCAACTTAATCTTAAGATAGTCACCTCATAAAATATTTCTAGAAGTTAGGGGTTTGCTAGCTTTCTTACAAACTCTCTTTACGAAGCTTCCTAAGAATATCGCATGACTTATCTCAATCTTTTGGCAATAAGGATATTGCCGCATTTTAAATTTTGGGGTGAGTTATTTATTTTATACCTTGCTATTTTGAAAAAAAAAATTGAGAATAACAACTCCACTGTCAACGCAATGAAAAACCCATGTTGATAAAAGTTAAGTTGTGAAAGGCACTTACCCATAGTTGGATGTCCGCATGACACACGTGGGGGCAAGCCAAAACGAAAGTAAGTCACCAGGATCAATGCATAAATAAATGACCGCAACTCTAATGCCAAGTAGGCATAAGTTTAGTCTGAGGAAGAATGCATTACTCGTAGTTGGATGTCCGCATGACACACATGAGGGCAAGCCAAAACAAAGGCAAGGCACTTGGATCAGTGCAAGGTCAGAAAAAAAATAACAATGACAAGAAATATACAAGGATAAAATCATTTGATACCCCCATGGAAAATTTTCTTTTTGAAATAAATCATGCGATGTTCCGGAAGTAGTAAATTCTTTTTAAAGGTTAAGCTTGCGGTTCCTAGGGCTTAGAAATATTTCAAGAAGAGACTTGAATAAGACTTAAGGAAACTTTGGGATATAGGATTTGAACGAAGTATCCTTGAGAAATCTAGGAAAAGAACATTGCGATTGATTTGCTAAAGGAATCTTTAGCTTATACTTGAGGACAAGTATTGTTTCATAGTGCTAAGTGCAATGTTAGCTTGTGTTGATGAAATTTGTTAATTTGCGTCCATTAAGCATTAATTTCATAATATTGCGGTCGCATGCATTTATCGTATTAGAATAGTTGATTTTTGTATTTTTGTGCAGAATATGCGTTGACGCAATGCAAGAATTGTGATCATAGCAAATCATTGGTCGAGCACAACTTCACCGCAAGGTTTTGCGGTGATCGTGTTCGAAAATATTCGCTCGAGAAGGATTGCCGCAATTTGGTCAGCACAACATGGTAGGCGTATCTGGGTAAAAGGCTAATTAATCGCAATGGGACAGAAAGATGATGACAGTCGAATCCGAATTAAGTTGACAGCCGTTAACGATCACAAGTACATTCAGCTTTTCAGTGACCATTATTCGGCGCATCAGTCAAGAATTAAAGCCATCCCATCCGTACAATCATGGATGCTCTATAAATACCAAGGGCATTCTTCAGAAAAGGGGTTCATGAGTTCAACAGTTAGAGATTTCATACTTCAGTTCGCATGTCTTGTTCATAGTTTTCCTTTCATTTTAAGGCAGAGCAAGAGAAGAGTGGTGACGCCAAAGATCGCTCAGGGAAACTCGAGAGAGAGCTTTGAGGCAAAGAAGTAGAGAGTGGGCCAACTCTCGCGAGAGCGAGATTATCTTTTGATCACGAGTAGAAAGCAATGTAAAAGCCTGGGTAGCAAGAGATTGCTACTAGGTCCTTTATTCTATACTTGCATTGTTATTTTGTACTTCATCTTTATATTTATAAATGGAAGTTCTATTTCTACATCTGTTCACTCTCTTAGCACGTATGAGTAGCTAAACTAGTCGAATGGGTTGAGAAGAACTAAGCTAACATGACCTAGGAAGTTCATTGCTTGCGATTGTCTTGTTTTATGCTGTGCAAAATACCCTTTAGAATTACTCGTGAGAGAGTCTAAAGAAAGAACCTAATGTTTCGAGAGAGTTAGGTTAGAATCTGGACTCGAGAGAGCAAGATTAGAACTGCATAAACAAGAGATAGGGACTTAGAGATAAGCTCTGTTTGTCAATCTGCATCGCATGCATCCTAGAGATGGGAATGATATTATGTGGTCGCCTTATTTGTGTGTATGCTATCCTATCATCGCATAAGTAAGAATAGAGGCTAACGTGTAGGTTCTATAGACTTAACGCATATATCGCATCGAGAGGTGGTTTACTATTGTATGCATGTTGCATGATCGCAAAGCATGAACGCATTCTAGGAAGTGTTAGCCGAAACCCTTCTCAACCTGTTCACCACATACTCATCGCATCTTTTGTTTACCAATTCTTTTAAAACTTCGCCGCATTTGTTTATTTGTTTTTTTTATCAACGTAATCAACAACAACCAAAAATTTATTTATTTATCTGGTTACCGCAAGGCTTTCATAAAAATTACCAACGCAATCTGCTTTCACAAGTCCCTGTGTTCAACCCTGGACTTACCAAGAAACTCAGAGGAATTTACACTATGATTCCACTGGGGAAAGTTGAGTGCACAACACAATTTCACCATCGCATATCATCCACATTTCCATTTCATAAAAACCAAGCATCACGTGACATGTAATAACTTCTATTACTTCATCTGGATGATTACCGAGAAACCTTATTGGGAGAAATTTTGCCAAATTTACAGGTCATCGAAGTTTAGGGAAGTCCTTATCTTTTTCTTTAGCAAGCTTAGACTTCTGTGCCATCTTTTTATCTTTCTTTTTATGAGTCTTGTTTCTTCTTCTATAGCTTTGGATGAAATTTGGCTGTCTTTTGTTTCGACTTGTCATGAGGATCCACCCATTATCGTTATCTTCAACAAGCTCATCTTTCTTTTGAGAGTCTGTCGTTTGAATCTTTTGTTGGAACCAAAAAACTATAGGCTCGAAGGTTCCAATCTGAATCATGCTTTTTTTTTTATCATAAGACGCAAACGGTGTTGGAACACTTGAAGTCGTCACTATTATAGCGGGATTTGTTTGAGCTACTTCATACAAATCTAGCTCAATCTTCTTTTTACGAGCCAGTTTCAGAATTAGTTCTTTCAACATGAAGCACTTTTCCACTGGGTGACCAACGACCTGATGATACTTGCAGTAGTTAGGATCATCTACTTTTTCTGCTTGTTCCAGCCACTTGCATTCTAGCAGTTGAATAAGTTTCTTCTCTAGCAGTTGCTCTAGCATGTCTACAAGTTCAGAATCAGGGAATGTATAAACCTTCTTCTATCTTTCTTTAAGATTTCGGCGATGCTTCTGGCCGCCGTCAAGCTTTCTTTCAAACTTTGTTTCTTTTTCTTTGGAGAAAAATTTCATTGGGGTCGTATTTACGACCATAGATTCTGTTATGGAACTATTCACAATCTTTTCAGTGCCTTTGATTTCTTTTTTATCCTTTCTCTCTTCAGGGAGTAAGAAATCTTTAGTTCCCCTATTGGCAATGCTCGGCTCCATATCATGAGCGTATGTTGTCAACTTCTCAAATGTACAAGGCTTTATCCCTTGCAGAATGTAGAAAAGTTCCTAGTGCATGCCTTGGGTGCACATTTCCACTGCAGATAATTCAGTGAGTCTATCTTTGCAATCCATACTCATATCTCTCCATCGATTGATGTAATTGACGATTGGCTCTCCCTTCCACTGTTTGGTGTTCGTCAGCTTTATCTTGCTAACAGTGTACCTTGTGCTGTAGAAGTGGTTCAGGAACTCCCTTTCTAGCTGTTCCCAACTGTTAATCACTTCTGGCTCCAAATCAGTGTACCAGTCAAAAGCGTTCCCTTTTAAGGTTCTGACAAATTGCTTAACTAGCAGGTCTCCTTTAGTTCCTGCATTTTTGCAAGTTTCAATGAAATGAGTAACATGTTGTTTTAGATTGTCTTTTCCATCGAACTGCTGCAACTTTGGAGGTTGGTACCCAGCTGGCATTCTCAAGTTATTGATTCTTTTGGTGTACGACTTAGAGTACACAAAAGAAGTTTGCAACGGTCCTCTATACTGAGCTCTTATGGAGTTTGTGATCATAACCTAGAGTTATTGAACTGACAGAGAGGCGACAGAGGTGGATTGTGGCGGCGAGTTTCTTGTAAGCCAGTCTTTCCTTTATATTGGCTTTGATAGCAAGAGTTCGACTTGTCTCTGCAATTTCTCGAGCCTGCATTTGATCTCTTAAGGCGGTGATTTCTTGATCTCGCTCCTCAATAACTTTCATTAGGAGATCTATTTTCTTTTCCATCTCTGCCATGACTGACTCAATCATTAAGTCAGTCATCATGACAAACACTACATCAAAGTGTGATTCTTTATCTGATGGATCAAAAGTAGAAAGATAGTTGTCAAACAAGGGATTTTCTCTGATGAAAATCCCACCTTTAGGAGATTCCATTAGTTGTTCCCAGATTTTCTCCTTAATGACAGAGCCTATGTGAGTGTCACTTGCAATGGTAACTTTGGATGCAGCTTTCTTTAATGCCATTGATTTGTTTGGATGTTAAGAGAGAGATGAGAGGTAAGATGTCCTACTGGACGTGTCAATTTGTTCGCACAAGATTTCAAGAGAAATTTATTTCGTGGAACTTGAACTTTGTATTTGTATTAATTTTCTGGAAAGTGAGTACAATTTCTAATACATAATATTTTGATATTTTTAAAATAAACTATAATCTTTAAGCTGGTTGATCTTCTTAAATGATCGACCTTTGGGCTTGTTGATCTTCTTAGATGATCGGCTTTTGGGTTTGTTGATCTTCTTGGATGATCGGCCTTTGGGTTCTTTGATCTCAAAAAAATTTAAAATTTATGTATTGATCTGATCGATGAATGGGCATTGTAAACCTCACTTTGACGGTCAAATAAAATTTCTAAACACCGATCAAACTACTATTACCAAAAGGGGTCTAACCACAAGGAATCTATTATCTATTTAGTGTAATCATCGAATTTGATGGTAACAAGGATTTTTGTGATTATACAAGAATTTAAAAGCTGAAGGAACTAAAAAAGAAGAGAACCTTGAACGGAAGCAAGATCATCCCAATTCCTATTTTTCATTGAATGTAAGTTTTATAGTAAATTAAGAACAAGATATGCATTTACATAAATTGCAGCATCCTTTAACAAAAGAAAAAACCTAGGCTTTCAGAAACAATTACCTTTGAAGACTTTCTTCAAGTATCCCTCGATCAAGATCCGAACACTACTGTAAAGGCTTCCTCAGTATTCTCAAATAGAGAACCTAAGAGTGATGGCCTCTAACTATTTTGGAATGAGAGAAATCGATTTGAGTAGAGGGGAGGAAGAGTTGAGAATGTTTTTCAACCACTCAAAAGTCATAGAACTATTCTGTATTTCTCAAAGTGTGTGTCATGAAGAAGGAGACTCTCTCCTCTCTTCCTAAAGCCAAAAATACAACCACCATCCACTTATGTGTGTGGAGAGAAAAGAGGGGGAAGGAGTTGTAACTCTCTCCTTCATTTTTTAAATTAAAAAAAAGCATTTGATATATATATATATATATATATTAAATTATATGTTATATCAAATATAACATATAACCTAGAGTTTGAATATTGTATCATATACAATATAACCTATAGTTTTTTTTCTCTCAAATATAGCATTTAATATAAATAACATTTATATTAAATTTAACAATTATGAATCTAATTCATATAATTAATATTTGAATCACATTAAAGATTTATTTCCTTTCACTAAAGTCATAATGTATCAAATACATTATAATAATTATATCACATATAATTCAAGTAACTTAATTATATCATATATAATTAAATCCCTCTTTTAATTTGAACAATTCAAATTAATCCAAAAATTGATTCTCATTTAATCCTATTTAGCTACCAAGAAGACCTCATGGACCTGTAGCTTGAAGCTCCAATGGTACATGAATAATTAATCAAACTCTTTAATTAAATTATTCACCATCCGTTAACTGTCGAGCACTCTACTAAAGACCAACAACTGCACTCTTCGCACTACAGATATATTTTTGTGTCCATTAGATATAACTGATCAATAGTACGATGACCCTTCACAAATTGCTCGTAAGTACAAATGGGCCAAAATTACTGTTTTACCCCTGTAGTTACATCTAACTTCTTAAGTACCACTAATCCCTCTAATGAACAATAGATCATAGTCCAATTATGACTAAACCCCTCTTGGGTCAGGAGAGGGTATGGCACCACATTGTTCAAGCCCTAAAATCAGCCCTTAAGGGAGCAATTTATCTACTTACTCCTACCTCGGGGAAGGAGTGAATTCCTTCTTGTATAACTGTGTTCCCAGCTCCCCAATCAGATGAATCCCTAAAATGATAGGCATGTTGAGTCGCCGATTTGGCCACTCTCACCCATACAAATCAAAGGACCGCCCTCATAGACAGGACTTCACAACTCACTCAGGATTCAGGTCATGTTACTTATGGTCATCTTGGTGAAATATAAGTCTCTATTATGAGCAATGTTATATAATGGGACTAAACATTTCGTGGTCCGGTCTTATATAAACTCCTTTGTATAGAATATCCCCGCTCACATATCTACACATGAATGATCAGGATCACATCATTTGTAGCATTTTACAACAATTGTAACACCTACAAAGTGAGTCATACTCATAGTGTCACCAAAATAAGGTACCCAGTCTTATCCATCTTACAGACCATTTAGGTTATTACTTAAACATGATCCAATCATATGTCTCTACATACATGTTTAAGTTACAAGATAACCTTGGATGTTAGTTTATTGGTTTGTGGTTAATGCAACTAAAATAAAATATCATATATTTTATTAAATAAACAATGAGTTTGTTCAATATATTTACAGACTATAGGACCCTACGAGATTTAAGGCATCAACCCCAATAAAAGCATATAATAAATTGCAAAGAAATTAAATGAGCACTGGATGTTTCTTTAAAGTTTCAATGGAAAAGATTACTCGAGGTTAGGAATAGATTCGGTTTTCTATCATTCAACACTAGAAATTATGGTCAATTGCAAGCAAACACGCAACTATTTAGTGAAATTAATCACTAAATGTCCCTAATTATCAAACGAGATAAAATCTCATTCAAACTAAACTGTTCAAGATTATTTCGAACCTAAGTGGCCTAAATAACAATTTGAGTTCGCATTAAGTTCGATGGGAAAAATTATTGTGACAAATGAAAGATTGGATATCCTAATCTAACATGCGATTTTTCGCTCGAGTTTAATTAGTTTATGAATTCCAAATAAAAGGATTAGTCCCTGATAAACATTCACTCACTAATCATGACACTATGTTCATTATCAGTTTTAAGCACCAAATAAACATTGCAAACATGATAACATTCATAAAGAGTTGTCAATTCAAACTAAATCCTTCAATGTAAATATCATCCAAACTCAAATGAGTTTACAGTAGAATTCCATCAAAGAAAATACAAGTTCTTAAGAAATCTAAACTAAAAATCCTATCTATAAGTAAGAATTACCTTAGCCAAAGAATTACCTTAGCCACACATAGTTTTCAAGAATCTTTAAGGAAATGTAGAGGAATTACAAAAAATAAAATGGAAATAGTTGAAAGAGGGAAGAAGATGGATGAAAGTTAGAGATGTTCATAATGGAGGCTAAAAGTCATGATAGAAAAAAAATGACCTAAATAATTCGTGCTATAGTTATAAAAGTTGATGGAGCAAAGTCGCACTCTGCACATCTTTTCCATAGCGTCGACCTTAAGCATAGTAGTGCCCAGTGCTATGCTCTAAATTCGATCAAGCACGCGTGCGAGGGTGAGTTCTCAGTTAAACTACAGAGCATTGCAACGCTCCTCTGTGGTGTCGCGACGTTTCAAGAAATTATGCTTTCAGGTTGAGAGCGCCACGTGCAGCATAAGGCAGAGCATAACGGCGCTCTACCCAAAGGTAGCTACTGCCTTCAAGCACAACGCACAGCGCACGAGGGAGGGTAGCTGCACTCCATAGGTGTATTTTTGTCATTTTGGCCTCCTCACTCAGCTGAGGCTTCTAGAGCTCCATTTAGACGTGTTTTAGCCCAAAATTTTCTCTGATAGTTCGTTCTACCTCCTTGATGCTCAAATCTATAAAATTCAAGAAATAACTTGACAAAATCATGGAACAAGTACAAATAAAGTTTGGAAAGATAGCTCTTTTTAGGAGCTATCAAATCACCCTCAATTTATTTTTTTATCCTCCCTGAGCATGGTAGAAATACAAACTATAACGATCCGACTTTTCAACATTTACTAACAAGACGTTACCACATGCGTCCAGACCTTAGATAAAAATTGTAATCCTTTGCTCCAATAAAAATAAAACGATTTCATACGCTAAATAAAATTAATAAAATTTCACTAACACAACTTAAAACATTTGTTTGGTCCCCTAAAAATGTAAATTTATTACTAGAAAACATTGACGAACTTGAAAGTTTGAAATAAAAAAGTTCCAGAATTGCAAATACCAAGACTCGTTTAAAACATGAAAAACATGAAAACATAGGCGGAAGCTTCTGCCTGGTTCTAATGGCTTAGTTATGGATTCTTCTTGTCATTCGTCGGTTTGTCCTTGTCGTTACCTGAAAAACATATCATAAGAAAGGGTAAGTATGAAATACTCAGTAAGTGACCCACTATTGAGCCCACTAGGTGAATTTGTTAGCCTTCCTATCTGGGCATCGGTGTACACTCTATAACATTGCAGTCATGGTGATCCTGTAGGAACATAAATCATGGCAGTCTAGTGGTTTCAAAGGGAACACAAATCATGGAAATCTAGTGATCTTGAAGGAACACAAATCATGGTAGTCTAATGAACCTGAAGGAACACATATCATGACACTCAAGTGAACTCGAAGGAACACATATCATGGAAATCTAGTGAGCCCGAAGGAACACGTATTATGGAAGTCTAGTGAACCCGAAGAAACACAAATCATGGCCGTCTAGTTAACCCGAAGGAACACATATCATGACAGTCTAATGAACCCGAAGGAACACATATCATAGCAAAAGTGATGATCTCTTAGGGACATCGAATCAATCATAAATAGTGAACCCGAGGGTTCACAACCATAAGATGTACACTGTCCGATAGAAGTGCTAACAGTCATCATCAGTCTAACATGCAACATACTGTTGGGTTGTTTGTCCTAAAACTCGCAGTTTGTAAAATTAAACATATTCTATTCGCAATGAAGAAGTTATTGAGGTTTATTCAATAAAACTGTTGTTGAATATGTAAATTGCACTTGTAAAAACTAAATCCAATAAACTAAGATCTATGGCTATTGTATGAGTACTTGAACTTTATATGGAGACATAAGAGTGGATCAAGTTCGAGTAGATAGTCAAAATGGTCTATAATATATAGATAAGGCTGGGTACCTTATTCTGAAAAAGCTATTGGATGTGACCCACTTTGTATTTATTACAAACGATGTGAACCTGATTTGTTCATGTGGAGACATGCGAGTGGACGCATCCTATGCAAAGAGTTTGTATAAGACTGGACTGAGAAATAAATTACTCTTACTTTATATCGTTGTTTACTGTTTAAGACTTTCTATTTCAAAGCGGTGATCTAGGTAACTTTACCTTAATTCTAAGCTAACTATGAACTCCTATTTATTTGGAATTATCCTTAGATTTGCATTGGTGAGGGTTGGCTCAACAGCACCAGCTCAATAAGCCTCCCATTTCAGGGGCAAGACTGGGTAGATAGCTGGGAACATAGGGTGCAAGATGAAATTTACTCCTACCACTTTTAGGGATAGTAAAGAGGTCTTTCCCTTAAGTACTAACTCCAGGTCTTGAACAGGTGGCCCCACCCTCTCATTGACTCGTGAAGGACTCAATTTGGTGATTGGATGACAAACCAATTGTTCGTTAGAGGATCAGTGGAACTTATGGAGCAAGATGTAATCTTGGGGGTAAAACAATTTTTAACCCAACCGTTCTTACAAACAACCTGTGAAGGGTCGACTTACTGATTATGGTTATATCAAGTAAACAGAAATATATCTACAGTGAGGGGAGTGCAACTATTGGGTTTTAGTGGAGTGACCCAGTAGTTAACGAATGTTGGATAATTAGGTTAAAGAGTTTAGCCGGTTAATCTCGGATCGTTGGAACCCATGATCTGTAGGTCAATTAGGTCTCCCTACTAGCTCATAAACGGATTACACCTTAGAATAGCGTGATGAGAGAATTTGAAACATTCAAATTCGAATTAAGGGAATCAGCAATTATATATGATATAATTATACGTTTAATTATTGATTTAAAAGAAATTGGAGAATTGGATAATAGTTAATTATAATTTAAATATTAATTACATGAATAGGGATTCATGTATTAATAATTGGTGGTTGAATAAGATATTTGATATCAAATTTTAATTAATTAAAATAGTTTAATTAATTAGAATTAATTTTATTTAAAATTAATTATTAGAATTGATTTTTTGTTAAAAGTAATTATTTAAATTGAATTAATAAAATTTATTTTAAAATTTAAAATTTGATTTCAAATTGGAATTGATTTTATATTTAAAATCTTGTTCAATTTAATTCAATTCGGAAGAAAGTGGGTTTTTCCCACTACTTCCACTTATCATCCACCTCCTAATTCCATTTCCTTCTAAGCTTCTTGGTGTCAAGTTATGGGAGTTTTAGTTTGCATGTTGTTTTTCAATAATCACTTCTTAAAACTAAGAAAGTTGGAGGCATGCAACCTGATTTTGACTTGAAGGAAGGGTTCTCTCAAGCTTTTTGATCACCAAACCTAAACATCTCAAAATCTTCCCTCAAAATTAATTCTCATTTTGGATCCCACCATCCAATCTAAGGTCCTAGAGGATAATAGGGAAGATCCTACAAGCATTTGAAGTGGAGATTCAAGTTAGAACTGAAGAATTGAAGAGTTCTTCAAAGGTAAATTTCTGAAACCCTATTTTCTTTATTGTGAACATGCTTGCTTAATTGCTAAAATTGATCGAATTAGAGTGCTTAAGATCCTAATTGCTTCTGCATGTTGAATTTTAAGACCATCAATTTGTATCAGAGAATAATTTAAGCACTCAATTCACATTAATTTTAGCATAGTGGGTGATATTCATAAGTTGTATGAAAATGAGTGCTGATATGGATAATTTCAATTTTGGCATTAGATTTCTCTTTAATTTAGTATTAATTATTGTAATTGGCTCTTTGTTTATGGGTCTTAATGTGTGAAAAAGTGACTATAAATTTGTTAGAGTCAATAGAGTTGCAATTAGGTTGTAACTGAAGAAAGAATGAAGCATGCTCAGCAGCAGAAAAGCATTTTTGAAGCTACTGCCTCGCAGGGTTACAACACTACCCTTGGAGCATTGCAACATTGTTCTTCATATAGTCCAATGAAAGGATAATCATCTCGAAGCATTGCAATGCTATTTTAAAGCATTGCAACGTTGTGCATCAGCCTACCCAGAATGTGTGCGTGCTAACCAGCAATCCAGGTGGTTCGATTGGACCGGTTTGACTCCAATTTGGGTGGTTTGGTCTGATTTGGGTCGGTTCATGCGATCCAGTGGCAGTTCAAGGTTTTTTCCATTTATTATTATAACAATTTAGGTTGTATGTGATAACTTGTAGAAATACAAGTTATTTATACTATTTTATTTAGATATTGCAGTCAAAAGGAAGGAAAGTTGCGTCAATTGTATAGAAATTAGCTAAGAAATGCAAGAATTATAAATTGTCATCAATACACCCACTGACACCATTGCGATGGTAGAAAAGAATGTTTCAAGTCTGTTTTGTAGGAAATCAAGTCACCGCATGCATTCATGGCTCAAGATAAAAAGAACAACACATCTGCGTCGCATTGCGCCCATCATTCAGAAATGAATAGACAATCAACGCAATAACGGCGCATGCGACAATCGTTTAAGAGTTAAGCGATCAACGCAATCTCAACCACATGCGGTAATCAAAAACAACACCGCATGCGGGCAAATGATTGAAGATGTAAAGAGCAACGCAAATGCGAACGATTCTGACGCGTGTACAACTGACCGTTGTGCATTTTTTACGGGATTGATTGCGTAACAGAAGGAATATTCACTCCACCATTTCAGGAATTGCCTTAACAATAAAGTGGGGACCACAATGCAGAGAGTCAAAGCTTAGCCTATAAATAGCTTTGGCCATTTCACTAAAAAGATATGCTTTAATACATAGAAAAGTGTATATACTGATCTGAGAGAAAGACTAGTTGAGCGACTAATTAGAGTAGATCCAGGAAGAATTAAGAGACAAGGCCGAGAGGTGAGTCTCTGGGAAAGAATCCTTCTGATCCCCGCCATTGAAGCTCTATACGAAGGTCACTTCTGCCAGGGGAGCAAGCCTGAGAGGGAAGCTCTTCTCTTCATCCACTCCACACACCGATAAACAAATCCACCGTCCAGATCTGTGTCAAGACGTTGACACTCTTCTGTGTTTGTTTCTATCTCTTTATCATCAATTGTATTCATCTTCTTAATCTCTATCATTCACACCATGTATCATACGCTTAATTCTATAATTAAATGTTATGATCATTTCCATCTCCATATCTTTGCCTATTTCCGTTCATCTATATTTCACTTTCTCCACGATGTTTTCTTAATCCCTTGGATAATTAGCAATAATTGAGCAAGTAAAATAATTGGGTTAAGGAAATAATTATGTTTAGTCAAAGCATGCTAGACGACATCTTCACCTGTGAGAGCAGAAGTAAAGATGTCATTCCGCCTATCGAGAGAGGGTTGGAAGAATGCGTTCACTAAAGTGAGAAGTACTTCCAGAGATGGAAGCAACCTTGCGTTCACCACGTTCATCCCTGTTTCACCATAGAGATATGGGAACGCGGCCAATCACCGAGAGGTGTACGCCAAGGGAAAGTGGAACCTTAGTTGTATCTTTAACGCAATTAACAAACTTGCGATGTTTGTACTCATTATTCTTTCTCCTTCTGATTCATCCATTAAGCCTTGCCATCGCATACCACAAACCTTTGTATAAACTTCAGAGTCAGTCTCAAACTCAGCATCATGTATATCATGTATCTTGTATCTTGCATCACGTTAGCTTAGGTTTAGCGCAATTTATTTTATTAACGCAACTTTAGTTTATCTGCACAATTTTACTTTACTGTAATTTAATTTCCTATACAAACATAACCTTTATTAATTGTAAAACCACCGGTCACATATATCACAAATGTAACACATTAACGAAAACAATCCTTGTGTTCGACCTCGGATTACTCTGGGAAACTTGCGTTGGAATTATACTTGGTTTCAGCGCAAGGAAACTTGTGACAATGCATAGCATACTACAAGCATTTCATTAATAACGCATACATCTAGAAGTAGTATTGCATAAAGTGTAAATAAGCATAACACAGCATCCACACTCTATTTCCATCAACTCACGAGTCTACAAGTTTATAGCAACATGAGCTTGTATGATTCACATTCGTCATTGTCCATATCTATATATGCTTATTTAGAGAACATCAATTCAGCACCGCACAAGTTTATGGCACCGTTGCCAAGGACATGGACTTGTTCATTCATTCACATTCATATTTGTCCACATGCTGAAAGATTAAAAATTATCGTTACGAGTTTATGGCATCATTTTCGGGGATTGGTAACGGCTATTGTTGAGTATGTTTGTGATATTTTGTAGGACAAATCTCTTTGTATTGGCTGCTTATCGCGGAGAGCAGCTGACAGTTTATGAGTACTGGAACTGATCCAGAATTCGAGACTGACCTAGAGATCAAGCGTACATTTCGCGCAAGAGCACGCCAGAACCGAGCAGGCGAAAGAAGTCCAACATGGCAGATAATAACAATAATAATGTGGCACCTGAAGTGAATTAGGGGGTGGGACGACCAGTGCAAGATCCTGTTTTTCTTGTGGCTGACTATAACATCCTGATGAGGAACTACGCGGGCCCCAATCTGTATGATTTTTCGCCCAGAATTTCAAGGCCAATAGTTGAGGAGAACACAAAATTCAAGATCAAACCGGTCATGCTTCAAATGATTCAGAATGCGGGGTAGTTTAGTGGTCTGCAAGGTGAGGACCCACATGCCCATCTGACCAGTTTTGTTGAGATGTGCGGTAACTTCTCTATACCTGGCGTTACCCTAGAAGGTATCGAGACTATACTCATCCCTTATACCTTGAGGGATGAGGCCAAAGAGGTGGGCTCGTTCACTGAAGCCAAAATGAGATTACTTCCTGGGATCAGTTAGTTGAGTGGTTTATGAAGAAGTTCTCCCTCCGACAGTCAACGCAAGAAGACGGAAGGACGTGTTGAACTTTGAACAGATGGATAATGAGACCCTCAGCGCACGCCGGGTGCAATTCAGAAGATTGGTGAAGAATTGTCCGCATATCGAGATACTCGATTACGACCTGATGGAAACATTCTATAATGGCCTAAACAGATCAACGCAGTTGTTGCTGATGCCTTCGGCAGGAGGTTTTATGGATAAAATATAACACTGAGGCCAAGGTCAATCCTTGACCGCATCTGTGGAATATGGATGACTGGGTTGATGACGGGTACGGAGGAAGAGGCCTCTGAAAGAAGAAGAAATGATACTGCCATTGTCCCTGCTGAGACAATGACAACTTTGGCCGCACAGATGGCTGCAGTGACCTCTATCCTCCAGTTGATGGTGCTTAATCAAGGTCCCCTCTCCCAAGGATCAGCGCAACCCAATGCGCCGGCGCAAGTGGCTACAATCAGTTGCGTCAATTATGGAGGAGGTCATGCGGTGGAAATGTGCCCATCGAACCTGCAGCAAGTATGCGCTATCCAGAACAATCCGTACAGCAACATGTATAATCCTAGTTGGAGGAATCACCCTAACTTTGGTTGGGGAGGGAATCAAAACCAAGGTGGGCCAAGTAACCATCAGAATAGCACTCAGGGAATCGAGGAAACCCTCCACCTTTTCACCACAATTAGAATCAGGGTCAACAGAGACAATCGCACAATCAACCATCTTCTTCTAACACCTCTAGTAATTCATTGGAGTCCCTGCTCAAGCAATACATGGATAAAAATGATGCGGTGATGCAGGCGCAGGCGTCTTCAATCAGGAACTTGGAGATTCAAATAGGGCAGCTGGCATCCGAGTTACGTAATACATGGATAAAAATGATGTTGTGGGCATGCATGCATTGTTGCCCGTCCTTAGGTCGTTTACTTGCTTCATTTTGCAAATAGAAACCCTAGAGCCTTTGCATACCAGACTTTCTTCTTTCCCAAAACCCTAAAGAAATTTCCCAATTCTTTTACTCCAGCATCCATGGTAGACCAGTCTCCCCAACCATTTTCTTTACCCTCATCACCCTCGAAAGCCCAACTCACTGCACGAGAGGCAGCGAAAAAGTAGCTTGAAGTGGCTGAATAGAAGAAGAAGAAGAAGAAGATCAAAAAGAAGAGGGCTGAAGGAGATGAGGAAGCCCATCCAATCAAGAAGAAGGAAAGGAGGACAGATGAGAAGAAGGAACGCAGGCAGGAAGAGAGGTGCCTAAAGAAGGAGGAAGAGAGAAGAAAGAGGGCTGAGAGCCCAAAACTAGATGGAGAATCCACCTCCGTGAGGGAGGACAAGGGGGAAGCAATTCATAATAAGTGGGCAAAGGATATGTGTCAACATATCCTTCGGTCTCTTCCATTAGTTTGGATCGTAAGATTCTTATGTTGCGTCTGTTTGTTGTTTTTAGGCGACATAAACTAGTCATTTTACGACGGCTATCTCCTCGAACGGTTGTAATATGCAATTCGGAACAACTCAAACCTCAGAAGTGGATAGGATTTCTGAGGTTTAGTCCCAACCTTGACTTCCAATTCTGTAGCATCATTGGGGTCGACCTCTGAGGTCTGAAAATGGAGGATTACACTTACAAAAATTACCAAGTGTTAGTAAGTTTTTGACCAAAAATGGTAACTATATACTATAAGAATAAGAGTTATTCTAGAATTAGTATTTAGTCAAGAATGTCTTGCTTTAGTGATAGAGTATTTGACTGCCCTCGGTAGCATCCATTCTGACTCACTAAAGTATCGTTGCAAATAAATAATGAAATGTAGGTACATTATTACTTTTGCTAAAAAAAATTTGGATTTAAAATTAATTTACTGATTAGAATTTTTTTTATATTTTCAGCATGTCGAATTTTTTTAAAATACTCGCTTTTGACAAGTTTAACAGTCTTAATTTTTCAACATCAAATATAAACACAATACTAGCAGATGATGATTTAAATTTTGTTTTAATAGAGGAATGTCCTCCATCTCCCAGCTCATCTGCAAACCAAAGAGTTTGGGATGCATATGATGATGGAACGAACACATACGCAGCGGAAGAAAAACGGATCTAAAGTACTTTAATTAGGTTAATTACAAAGATAAGCATGCATTAATAAAACAAGTAAAAGGGAAAAAGAATATAACATTTGTAGACTTTGAATCTCCTCTAAATTAGCTCCAATCTCCTCACAAATAGTTCATATATCACCACAAGAGTCTTCCTGACTATTTTCCGGCCTTAGAACGGGATGGTGGGATCTGATAAGTGACTAATTTAGAGGGGAAAAGGTTAAGACTTTGAGAGAAAATTGCAATGAGATTATCACATAATCTCATCCAATTCCACTATGGCCAAGAGTTTTTAAAAATCAATAAACACTTCCTTTTAAGACCATTACATGCAAAACATGCACTTTTTTGAAAGTTTAGATTTAAAAAAATAAGAAATAATATTTTTTTTTTTGCACTCAAAGATCCACTAACTCAAAGTGGGATTTAGTGGGGCAAGTTGTTCTTCAATTGAAGACAATACTTAGCAATTCAATAGCTAGAATTTCCCACTTCACAAATGTTGGATCTTTCCACTAACTTGGTCAAAATTTGACTCTCAAAGCCCAAAATCAACAAATTTTGACTTTTTGACTGTTCAAAATAAAAACTCAACAATTTGAACTTCCATTGCATTTTTTACCTAGTCAACAAATTTGAGTTTTTAATGCAATTTTGACCAATTCGATTTAATTTTGAAATTAATTCTAATAATCAATTCTAAAATTAAAATTATATTCAATAATTAATTAAATTAATTTAACTAATTAGGCTAAATATATCGAATATATTTAACGCGTTGCACCAAAAATCTAATTTGAACACTTTAAATTTGTTTTATCACTATGTTCTAAGGTTTAGTGTGAATATGAGCTAGTAAGGGGACCTCATGGACCTACAGATCATGGGCTTCAACAATCCGTGATTAACCGACTAAACTCTTTAACCTAATTAACCACCATTCGTTAACTACTGGGTCACTCCACTAAAGCCCCAGTAGTTGCACTCCCCTCACTGTAGATTATTATTATGTTCACTCAATAATTAACCATGATTAGTAAGTTAACCCTTCACAGGTAGTTCGAAATAACAGCTGGGTCAAAAGCTGTTTTACCCCTGAGAATACATCTTGCTTCTTAAGTCCCACTAATCCTCTAATGAACAATTGGTTTTTGATTCAATCACTAAACCGAGTCCTTCTCGAGCCAATGAGAGGGTGGAGCCCCTTATTCAAGACCCGAGGTCAGCATTTAAAGGAACAACCTCTCTACTATCTCTAAAAACTGGTAGGAGTAAATTTCGTCTTGCGCCCTATGTCCCTAACTATCTATTCAATCTTACCCTTGAAATGTGAGGCTTATTGAGCCAATGTTGTTGAGCTAACCCTCACCCATGCAAATCTATGGATAATCCCAAATAAATAGAAGTTCATAGTTAGCTCAGGATTAAGGTAAAGTTACCTAAGTCATCGCTTTGAAATAGTCAGTCTTAAATAGTAAACAGTGTTATAAAGTAAGAGTGACTTAATTCTTGGTCCAATCTTATGCAAACTCATTGCATAGGATACCCACACTCCTCATGTCCATACATGAACGAATCAAGATCACTTCGTTTGTAGCACTTTACAACAAATTGTAACAACTACAGAGTGGGCCGCATCCGATAGTGTTATCAGAATAAGGTATCCAACCTTATTCGTATACTATAGACCATTTTGGCTATTTACTGAACTTGATCTACTCTTATGCCTCCACAGAAAGTTCATGCATTCAAATAATAGCCATGAATATTTAGTTTATTGGATTTAGTCTTTATAAGTGCAATTCACATATTCAATAATATTTTTTATTGAATAAACGTCAATAACATCTTTATTGATAATAGAATACATTTAACATTACAAACTGCGAGTTTTAGGACATACAACCCAACAATTAGATGTATCATTTATCTTTAAAAACTACAAGATACACTCGATTTAGGACATTAACTCCAACAATCTCCCACTTTTCCTAAAACGAGTTGGATGTACCGTATCAAATACAATACAATGAATAAGTGGAGTATAAAGTATCAAATACCTAAAATGGGATGTATAGTATCAAATACAATACAATAAACTAAGGCAATATACCCAACAACATCTCCCACTTATCCTAGATTAAGTGACTCATATCTCATAGACCCATGCTCTTTAGGTGACCCTAAAACGCTTTAGCCGTGAAAGTCTTTGTAAATGGATCAGCAACGTTGTGCTCCAAGGTAATCCAATCATATCTCCTTGTTGCACAATCTTCCTAATGAGATGATACTTGCACTTGTTCAATGGTCAGATTTAATACAAACATTGTCGCACATGATCACTGACTCAAACAAAGAAATATAATCACTAATCCTATACTTATACCCAAAAATGCAGTAAAAGCAATAAAAACGAGGTCGAATCCACAAGAAAACGATCGACTAGCGAGGTTAATTAAAGAGTTCTATGTGACATGGGTTTTGGTTTGATTGTGAAAACAATTATTAAAAAGTAACATAAGATGGAAAGAAACAAGAATGAGCACGCAAATAGGTTAGATTAAATCAATGAAAAGAGCCTTGGGATTAGTTTGTATGTTTAATTTCCTATCATGAGGCACTAATTAATGATACAAAATCAGTGAACTCCTCAACCTATTAGAGAATCTAACAGCCCAAATAGCCAAATTCAATATTAAACCAAATTAGCCTTAATTTAATTTAAAACTCTTCTTTCTCAGAGAAATCCAAAATTAAATCAAAAAGCATTACGAAAGAGTTTAAACGTTGAGACATACTACAAGCCAAAAAGCCATATCTTATAGTATGATTAATTGGGACAGATTAAATTAGAGCAAACATGAGCTAGGTAAGAAAAAGTCTTAGCTTTATGCATGTGATCCCAATTTGTGCAGCGAAATCAACAATATTGGATAGGCTATGATGATTTTGCAAACAAGAAGTTACATAAACCGACTTGTCAGGTCAATTCAGTAAATTCTATTAAATATGAATCAAATCAACCCAATGAATTCACAATAATTCAGTATAATCAACTAGAAACCTTCAACAAAACATATAACTAATCCCAAGAAGAGTTTACCTAGCCTTGCATAGGCATATGGGAAAATCAATTGATGAAGAGAAAAGAATGTTGAATATGGTGAAATTTGTCCAGAAATTTGACCTAATCATCGCTAAAAATTTTTCTTAATATCCAATTTTTTCCCCTCCTTCTGCTGAAACTAAAATCTCATATTTGTAGAATTAGTGCAACGTCACAACGTTATTCAGAGTTGCAACGCTGCAATGGAATCAGGCCTCGAGCATTAGAGAGGCATTGCAATGGTGCTGTGACGCTTGGTTGTGCGCGCGAAGAGGATATTGTTCCTTAGACAGAATAATTCCATGCTTAAAAGGTAGTAAACCTTTCTTGGAATTCTGCATCGAATACTTGACAAGAATTTTGTTAATATACGATGCCTGAGACAAGGCCAGTATTTTGTTCTTACAATCCCTTATAATTTGGACCCCTAGAATATACTAAGCTTCACCCAAATCTTTAATTTGGAACTGAACAACTAACCATTCCTTAATTTTGGTCAAAAAAACTATATCATTCCCAATTAGGATATCATCCATATACAACGCCAAGAAAGCTACTGAACCATTAATGATCTTCTTGAAAACATAAGATTCATCAACATTTTGTTTAAATCCATAGGTTTTGACCGCAGTGATTTACGACAAGTCATACCCAATATGGTACAATAACTTCACAAGCCATACCCAACATTTTGATTAAAGCCATAGGTTTTGACTGCAGAATAACTTCCCAAGCCATACCTCTTATTTTATTAGATATATAATTTTTCTTTACAAACTACAAGATACACTCGATTTAGGACACTAACTCCAACAGTTCCCAACTCCCAAATCAAACGAATCTTCAAAATAGTAGGCCTATTGAGTCGATGAACTAGCCACTCTCACCCATGCAAATCAAAAGACCTCCTTCATTGGCAGGAGTTCACAACTAATAGCTGGTAGAAATAAAAGCTATTGCAGCCTTTTATTTAGAATTATGATGGCTAACAAGCAGAATATGTGGTGATAATACTAATAATTCATGTGAAAAGTGAGCTTGCGTCGATCAGCACTGAAAATCTCTGCTAACCCAATATTATGCGTTATTCTATGTCAAAATGTCTATTTTTGTAGCTATTGCAGGAATTGATCGCATGTGTTCATCGCATGGATGTTGCGGCTATTGATTGCACGTGTTCATCGCATAGATGTTGCGGCTATTAATCGCATGGATATTGCGGCTACAGAGTAATAACCATGATAGAAGGGTGATCGCAAGGTTAGTGGAATGCAATGGTACTTCGGAAAACAAGCATGAACGCATACCTTGGGAGTACCAAAAAGATGATGTGGACATTTCACCTACCGTGCTGAAAGTGGCAGTGATTCAGAGCGAGACCACCAATGCTCTCGGCATTTGAGCTCTACAAATAAAGCCGCAGAGCCCAAATTCAAGGTATCTGAACTTCTACCTTAAGACAGATCCTTGTGATCACAGATGAGAGCATGAGCAAGACATTCTTTGAGAGTTCTTCATTCCTTCAACCCATTCCGAGTGACGACTGAAGCTTTGCTGGAGATAGATCTCGAAAGCGACTACTCTACTGCCTATCCATAGTACTACCGGCAGCCTTGACATACATCTAATGGAAGCAAGAGATTGTCTACATCTAGCCCTCCACCTCTCTTCTTATCTCTGTATTGTATTACATTTTGGCTTAAGACATTAATACATTTTGTAATCAATGCATCTCTTTATTTCCTTTGACTCCATCTTCATTAGCTTCTTTTTTATCATCCCTTACTTTCATTGCAACGAACTAAGTAAGATTGCAAGAGTTATCACATACTCAATCATGCGGCATAAAGATATGAAGCATGTAGCAAACCACCAAGAGGTGTGTGTTGCGCAAGTATAGTGAGTTAATCCTCTTTGCTTAGTGTGAGGTTCTTGCAATGTTTGTCTATGAGCTGATTAGCTGCGACTAACTGCACGATAGAGTAAGTAGTGGATTCACTAAGCAAAGTAAGCAGTGTTCCTAGAGATAGGAATAATCTAATGTTCAACACAACCATGCGTTATAGAGATATAAGCATGCGGCTAACCACCGAGAGGTGCACGACGCGTTAGTATGGCGAGCTGGGATTGCCCTTCCAATCAAGCTTAATGATGCGGTGAATTCATCCCCTCCACCATTCTATTTATTTTTCCATGCATCTTATTACACGTTGACAGTTACCGCGTCTCTACCAACTCTCATAGTCATACTTCCATTTCTCAATCTATTTAATTAGGAGTAGGAGTAGCGCATAGTCTTTTAACTCCATTATTCTTTTATTCATCGCCACAAATGCATTTCTTCGCAACATTTAGTTACAAGTCCCTGAGTTCGACCTCGAATCATCCCGAGAAACGTGTGTTCTAGTTATACTTGGCAAAAAGGCAAGAAGACTTGTGACAGGAGTGCATGGTCATCGCATATATTCTTAAATGCATATTTCATATTTCTTAGTCCAACTCATGACCATCGACACATGGAGATCAACACATAGCATAAGATGCACGCATATTTACTCTCCATTTTATACGCATCAAGTTTTTGGCGCCGTTGTCGGGGACTTGGCAGCTAATACTTTGTTAAGTTTTTTGTTTTCGTAGGCACCCTTTTAGTCTTGGGCGTATTGTAGCTTGTGCAACCAAGTTGCAAACAATATTTGAGTGAAGGCGATGTGCCAAGAGCCAATATTGACCCCGAGATAGAAAGGTTATTAGTTGCATGAGCTGAAAGCAGTCTTAGGCGGGTGTCAACCAACATGCGGCCATCAATTGTTGGAAGCTCCGATGGTCAGGACGAGTCTCTTGACCTAAGCAGTTGATATCAATCTCCTGCATGGAAGTCTCCTTGCGGTGGCTTCACTCCAATTTCTCCAGGGACGTCTTCTACTCTATCTTTACTTTGCTTTCCTAGTTAACTTTAGTTTATTTATTTGATTAATTGTCATTTTGGATTTGTGGCTGCTTTCTTGGATGTGGTGTGCGTTCACTCCGTGTGGATGTGATAATAATTCCTCTCAGAGCATGGTTTCAACGAAAGAGTCCTCTCCATCATTCAACGCATGGCTATGACCACATGAATTCTGAAGTATGGTCGCAATTTGTATTCTGCTCGTAGGTTCTTTTCTTGTTATCTTTTATGCATTATCCTTCTGAAATTCTCTTTTGTTCGCTTGCCTACCCTTGCGTTGATAAATTAGCATCCACGATGATACTTATAATTCACTACATCTACTAACTAAATGTCGCAAGGCTCACCTCACTTTAATAGCTTCTTCAAGGTTTGACAGTCTAAGTTTTATCATGTGCAAACCTCTGCTCAAACATCTTTTACCGCATTCCTGAACGAGTTTGTTTTTAGCTTTTTGGCAAGGACACTGCCACTTTCTAAGTTTGGGGTTGGTAGTGCTCCGGGAAAATGCGTCCATCACATTGCGATGTTAAAATAAAATAAAAAATCATAATAAAAACTCCACTGACAGCACAAAGGAAAAACCCAAGCTGATAAGAGTTAAAGTTGTGAAAGGCACGTACCCGTAGTTGGATACTTCCCATAACACCCGTGCAGGTAAGCTAAAACGAAAGTAAGCGGCCAATATCAACGCATAAGAACAACTCCTTTGTCTGGTGCAAGTCTGAATTAAGACAAGAGTTGAGTTGAATATGGCACACAACCGAAGTTGGATGTCCGTATGACACCCGTAGGGGCAAGCAAAATGAAGAGCGTAGCCAGGTTCAACGCCCCACTCTAATAATGTATCGCAAAGCTTTGAATTATTTTAAATGAACGCATTGTAAAAAGCTAAAAGCATAGTTGCTTGAAATGAGTAAAAATTTTTTTAGCAGAAGCTTGCCAGATTTAAACTTAGAAAAGATCTCTTTAAAGAAGTAGCCAAAGTTGAGGAGAGCATTGCTACCAAGGTTAGAGGTATGAGTGAATTATATTTTGAAAAGCTGGTCATCGCAAATGAAAAGCTAGAGGGTGAATTTTGAATTTCCTAAGTATAAAACATGCTTAAGGACAAGCATGATTCTAAGTTTGGGGGTGTGATAGCTGGTAAAAATACAAACTATTGTAGCCTTTTATTTAGAATTATGAGGGTTAACAAGTAGAATATGCGGTGATAATACTAAGAATTCATGTGAAAAGCGAGTTTGCGTCGATCAGCACTGAAAATCTCTGCTAACCCAATATTATGCGTTATTCTGCATCAAAATGTCTATTTTTGTAGCTATCGCAAGAATTGATCGCATGCGTTCATCGCATGGATGTTTCGGCTATTGATCGCACGCGTTCATTACATGGATGTTGCAGCTATTTATCGCATGCGTTCATCACATGAATATTACGGCTACAGAGTAATAACCATGATAGAAGGGTGATCGCAAGGTTGGTGGAATGCGATGGTACTTCGGAAAACAAGCATAAACGCATATCTTGGAAGTACCAAAAAGATGATGTTGAAATTTCACCTACCGCGCCGAAAGTGGCAGTGATTCAGAGCGGGACCACCAAGGAATTCAGAGCGTTTAAGCTCTATAAATGGAGTCGTAAAGCCCAAATTCAAGGTATTCGAGCTTCTGCCTTAAGGCAGATCCTTGTGATCACAGATGAGAGTATGAGCAAGATATTCTTTGAGAGTTCTTCATTCCTTCAACCCATTCCAAGTGACGATCGGAGATTTTTCGGAGATAAATCTCGAGAGAGACTACTCCACCGCCCATCCATGGCACCACCGACAGCTTTAACATACATCTTATGGAAGCAAGAGGTGCCTATGTCTAGCCCTCCACCTTTCTTCTTATCTCTGTATTGTATTATATTTTGGCTTAAGACATTAATATATTTTGTAATCAATGCATCTCTTTATTTCCTTCGACTCCATCTTCATTGACTTCTTCTTTATCATTCCTTACTTTCATTGCAATGAACTAAGTAAGATTGCAAGAGTTATCGCATACTCAATCATGCGGCATAAAGATATGAAGCATGTAGCAAACCACTAGAGGTGTGTGTTGCACAAGTATAGTGAATTAATCCTCTTTACTTAGTGTGAGGCTGTCGCAATGCTTGCCAATGAGCTGATTAGCCGCGACCAACTGCCTAAGACGGTAAGTAGTGGACTCACTAAGCAAAGTAAGCAATGTTCCTAGAGATAGGAATAATCTTATGTTCAACACAGCCATGCGTTATAGAGATATAAGCATGTGGCTGACCACCGAGAGGTACGCGACGCGTTAGTGTGGCAAGTTGGGATTACCCTTGCGATCAAGCTTAATGATGCGATGAATTCATCCCCTCTACCATTTTATTTATTTTTTCATGCATCTTATTACGCATTAACAGTTGTTGCATCTCTACCAACTCTCATAGTCATACTTCCATTACTCAATCTGTTTAGTTAAGAGTAGGAATAGTGCATAGTCTTTTAACTCCCTTATTCTTTTATTCATCGCCGCAAACGCATTGCTTCACAACATTTAGTTATAATTTCCTAAGTTCGATCTCTGATCATCCTGAGAAACTTGTGTTCTCGTTATACTTGTCGAGAAGGTAAGAAAACTTATGGCAGGAGCGCATGGTCATCGTATATATTCTTAAACGCATATTGCATATTTCTTAGTCCAACGCATGATCATTGACGCATGGAGATCAACACATAGCATAAGATGCACGCATATTTACTCTCCATTTTCCACCCATCAGCAACTCACTCAGGATTCAGGTCATGTCACCTATGGTCATTCTGGTGAAATGTGAATCTCTACTATTAATAGTGTTATATAATGAAACTATTCATTTTGTGGTCCGATCTTATACAAACCCTTTTTGTATAGAACACTCTCGCTCACATGTCTTTACATGAATGGTCAAGATCATATCTTTTGCAAAACTTTACAACAATTGTAACATCTACAAAGCAGGTCATATTCATAGTGTCACTAGGATAAGATACCCAGCCTTATCCATCTACTATAGACCATTTAGGTTATCACTTAAATACGATCTACCTGTATGTCTCCACATACATGTTTAAGTTACAACCTTGAATGTTTGTTTATTGGTTTTGTGGGTTAATGCTACTAAATGTCAAAAATCCCAACAGAAGTTCTTCGCTGATATTAATATTGATGAGCAGCCTATGTCACCAAGAGAGGGAGTCTCACATCTAGGGAGAGCCCAGATGAACAACTGAGTGATTTCTGCAAATTGGGTTACCAACCTCTGATGTTCTTTCTATTAGTTGTTTATCTTTGTTTAAATATTTTGTGGAATGTTGTAACATTGTTCGTAATAACATTTAACGTGTGGTAGGTATCTCCTTCTTAATTTCAATTTGTCCACTAATTAAATTCATGTTAATTGGTGAGATCAATTCCTTAGATTCTCTCTTATTCGAGTTACTATTTATCTTTTTGTCTTCTTATTTTCATGATTAAATTTGTTATTATTATTAAATTTGTTATTATTATTATTATTATTATTATTATTGTAGTAGTAGTAGTAGTAAAACTTAAAGTTTCAACTCAATACCAATTAACAATGATGGGAGTAACTTATGTGTCTTATAAAGATTATGAGATCTCCTTATCTTTTTAATGTGGGTCGCCCCAACATTCCTTTATTAGATAATTAAACATAGATTTCCATCTTAAAACCAATTAGACAAAGAGAGTAGCAGCCCATGTATGTTTAATTTTGAAATTTGTAAGAGTTGGATAGGATAAATTTATTTAATGACTCTCTCAAGCTCAATTTGCCTAATTATAAAACTTGTCTAATTTCTAATAACAAGAAAGGAATTAACAATTCTTCTACAAAATCCCCATTTTCTATGCTTTTTCTTTTTATTTGAATATTTGAGAGGGAGAGACTGAGAAATCAGCATGCTTGCTGGAATTTTGATGAACAGTTCTTGGCTTTGGGGATTTAACAATGTAGACAAAGTAATATTTGTTCTAATTATATTATTATCTTGATTCTGTTGAAGTAAAAGAGATAGGTCATGAACATAGAGAATGCAAAAAAAAAGGGTTCCTCATATTGCATGCCACCAAACCCCAAATATTCCTTTTTACCGTTGCTTCTTCCACTTCACAATCATCACCACATGCAGCCACATCATTTTAGATTTTCCCAAGTGGCCTTGTTCTACTGACCTTTAATATTGTTTTAGGAAAATTTCTTATACTTCTAGTATAGGTATTACCCACTAAGGTTTAAATATCATTGTCCACATAAATGTCGAGATCTTAAGTTAAAATATTTAAGATAAATTGTAAAAATCACTCCTAATTAAAGTAAGGTGGGAGTTGTAATTAAGTCCTCAAACTTTCAGTTGTAAAAATTCAGTACTCAAACTTAAATAAGTGTTAGAATTGGACTATCAAACTTATATAAATAGTAGAAATGGTAATAATTGTATAAGTTTGATGGTTAAATTTTTATCATTTTGGGGTTCAATTTCTAAAACTATTACTATAAGTTTGAGGGTTCAATTTTAACAGTTGTATAAGTTTGAGGGATCAATTTTTACAGTTGAAAGTTTGAGAGTAATAATTATTATAAAACCACCCACCGCCATACTTCAATGATGGTTTTTGCAATATGTCTAAATTAATATTTATTATTACTATTATATTTATTTGAGTGACATTTTGTTGCTTGTTTTTTCCGTCTTTCATGAATTGTTTTTGCTATATAATGGATGATATGAACAATGGGACCTCCACTCATCTCCACAATGGTATGATATTGTCCACTTTAAGTATGAACTCTCATGGTCGTTTTATTTTTTGTACTACTCAAAAATCTCATGCCAATGGAGATAATTGTCTTAACTTATTTACCAATGGATATCATTTCCTTCCCTAACCAATGTGGGTCTTTGTTTACACTTAACAATAAAAATATTTTATTCGCTCCTCATTGACAATGTCAAACCCAATGAAATGTAGAAATCTCGATGGAAATGTCAACACATGTGAATGAAATTTAATATCATGTTATTCTCATTAATTGAATGTCACGTCAACATCTTTTTAAAAATGAGAAGTCCACTACTATTAAAGAAATATTTACGAAGGAAAAAGTACAGTGTGAACAAAGAGAATATCGTAATCAGCAACAGCGGAAGCAACAAAGATCACTAAGCACTCTAATTCATTAATTTTGGCAAAATATAAAGCATGCTCTTGTAGAAACAAGTGAGTTTCATGACATACCTTTGTAGAACTTCTTCAAAGCTCAATCTTTAGTAGCAAACTTCTCCAAATCTCATTGCAGACTACCTCAAGATATTCTTCACTATTCTCTTGGTACTCTAGATTGAGTTGTGGGACTTAAAACAAGCTTGAATCAAGGGAACTATGAGAAGTGCTCACAGCAGCAATCCAGTTGAAGAACAACTTCTTCAACACGAATTTTCAGCACAATTCTATCGATTGCATGCCTCAAAATCACTTCAATCTCTTCAATATATTGCAAACAATCATGTCAGGAAGATAGTTGCATGAGGTGCAACTCATGCTTGGAGTAATTGAAGGCAAATGAATGGATTTTGTGTGAGCAACTAATGAAGGTGATAATGGAATAACTAAAAATTCTATTTATGTGTTTTTCATTTTTTCCAACTTTTCAAATTGATTTCAAAAATCAATTTCATTTATGAAATTGGAAAAATTATTAATTTTATAAAATTAATTTCATAAATTAATTTTTCTAATAAAATTAATAAATAATTATTTAAACAATTTAAATAATTCTAATTAATTTAATATCAAATATTAAATTAATTTTTTTTACACAAATCCACCTTCATATATTTAAATCATATTTAAATATTAATTCTCCTCTTCCATTTAATTCTTAAAATTAAACACGTAATTATATCTCATATAATTTCTAATTCCCTTAATTCTAATTTGAATGTTTTAAATTAACTTATCACGCTACTCTAGAGCTAATCCATTTACGAGCTAGTAGGGGGACCTTGCGAACCTATAGATCATGGGCTCCAACGATCTGAGATTAATTGTCTAAACTCATTACCCCAAATTAACCCTCATTCATTAACTAATGGGTCACTCCACTAAAGCCCATAGTTCACTCCCCTCACTGTAGATATATTTTGTCCACATGATTTAACCATAATTAGTAAGTCGACCCTTCACAGGTTGTTCGTAAGAACGGCTAGGTCAAATATCTATTTTATCCCCGAGATTACTTCTTGGTCCTCAAGTTCCTACTAATCCTCTAATAAACAACTGGTTTGTGATCCAATCACTAAACCAAAACTCTCTCAACCCAGTGAGAGGGTGGGGCCCCTTGTTCAAGACCTGGATTCAGTACTTGAGAGAACAACTTTTCTTCTATCCCTAAATCGGGTATGCATGAATTCCATCTTACACCCTATGTCTCCAACTATCTATTCAGTCTTACCCCTGAAATGGGAGACTTATTGAGCTGACGCTATTGAGCCAACCCTCACCTATGCAAATCTAAGGATAATCCTAAATAAACAGGAGTTCATAGTTAGTTCAGAATTAAGATTGAGTTACCTAGGTCATCTAAGTAAAATAGTCAGTCTTATACAGTAAACAGCGTTATAAAGTAAGAGTGACGTATTTCTTGGTCCAATCTTATGCAAACTCATTGCATAGGATGGCCCCACTTCTTATATCATAACATGTACGAAATAGGATCACTTCGTATGTAGCACTTTACAACTCTTTGTAACAACTACAGAGAAGACCGCATCCAATAGTATTACCAGAATAAGGTACCCAACCTTATTCATATATTATAGATCATTTTGACTATTTACTCGAACCTGATCCACTCTTATGTCTCTATATAAAGTTCAAGTACTCATGTAATAGTCATGGGTCTTAGTTTATTGGATTTAAACTTTTATGTATACAATTATAAAATCAATAATAAGTTTATTGACTATAAAAAATGTTTATCATTTTACAAACTGCGAGTTTTAGGACATAAAACCCAACAATAATCTCGTAGTACTTAAAAATTTTTGGGAAAGTGTAAAAACCACCCCTAAAGTATAGTGATAGTTACAATTATATCCTTAAACTTTCAATTTAAACATTGAGTCCTCAAATTTATATAAATGTTAAAATTGGGTCAAATTTGACCTTCAAACTTGCATAATTGTATAAATTATAACATTTATATAAGTTTGAGGATTCGATTTTTATCATTTGTGGGTCCAATTTTTATAATTATTGTAAGCTTAAGGGTCTAATTTTAATATTGATAGAAGTTTATGGGTCCAATTTTTACAATTAAAATATTGATGGTGTAATTACAATTATCATCATATTTCAGATATCGCTTATGCAATTTGTCCAAAAAATTCATTCATTTTCTCTCGCTTCTCTTTTTTTTCCAATGAAAAATCATCATTCTCTTTTTTTCCAATGACAAATCATCTCTCCCACTCATGCGGCTGCCTCCCTTAGCCGCTCTTATAGTTTAAGAAGCTTTCTCAACACAATCCCACCACAATTTTTTTTTTTCCCTTCCTATCATTATTTCCATCCATAAAATCTGCAACAAGTATATGGAATGAGTGTTTGCAATTACACTCAAGTTGACTTCAAGAACAGATCTCTTTTAACAATTTACTCATTTGTAAGTAGTCAAGCTAAGATCATGATCATGTGAGGTATCACAATAATTTTAAGGGTTGTTTGGCCCAAAGAGTGGAGTTAAAAAGAATAGAATTCAAAAGTCTACTTCATGTTTGGTGTGAGTATTTGTGAAGCCCGAAATTAGTGAATAGTTTGCCAGTCTTGGGGAAATTACAAATAACTGAGGAAAATGAAGTAAATATTGAAAAAACTAACACATAAACAATTAGGTTGAGACATGAATATCTCGCTCTCTTTAAGGATATTCAAACCCTCTACGGTGTGTATTGAATTTCTATATATCAACCACTGGTGCAGCAGATATTCTTTGGCATGTCTCCTCCAAGATACAACAACCCAACTAAAATGTTGAGTAGATTAAACCACTATGGGCTGAAAGGTTAACCTCAAAACTCCACAACTAAACACTCTTCTTTTAGTCCATTGATCTTAAAAGAGCTAATAAGAGAAAATATGAGATAAAGATCTACTTAGTATTTGTTGGTGTGTTTTGAGAGAGTGGTAAGAGAACTACTTATAGGAAACCTTGGATCTTGATTATTTAATTCAAAAGCTTATTAATAAGTATATGATCTTTTAACATTTTTTGCAATTATGTTATGTTCTTTTAATTAAGAAATACTCAAAACTTTAACTCAACATTTAATCTTTAAAAAGCTATTATTTTTAATATTTAATAAATAAGCATCAAAATAAAATTGACCAAAAGAAACATAATAATGCATCATAAAGGTGTAACTCTACATTGAACTTTTACTGGTGAAAGAATAATTTTTAATCCAGCATTAGTAGTGATCTTTAACTTGAACTTGAACTATAACACTAAAAGAGAAATAGAAAACTTGTTATCCACATTATTATTCTGGTGTTGGCATTAACTTTATTGGTTAGCATTTTTAAAGCCTTGTGGATGATCCCAGTATTTCTATGAATGTATTTGAGAACAAGCCTTATATTCTCATTGATAGCGGCCCCACTCTCACAGTCATATAGGTAAAATTTGTCAAGGATCCTCCTATAACATAGCACACCCCACTCATAAGAGCTACAAATTTTATTAAGAGTTTATTGAAAAAACTCAACCCTCCAAATTGTTATATGATAATGCACTCATATCATAGGGATGGATCAATATATAAAGATAGTGTATTTCTTGCCCACCTTATAATTCATTTTTTCCCTTTGAACCTAGTTCTAAGAAAATATGATATGTTTATATATGGTTCATGAAAATTATAAGGGCTTCAACCTCACCCCTTTCAATGTGTTCCAGACCCTTTTTCTAGTTAAGGTCATTAACATAGATCTACAAAACATTATCATAAGATTTAATGTAATTCGCACAAATGATCTCATTACTTAAATAAGATCTCACGGTATTGTGTTTTCTTCTTATAAGTTTGGATTTATCGTTAAAAACCGATTTTTTACTCTACCAATTGTGGCAGTACTATCACAGTTTATCAAGATAGGAGGTATTGGTTTCTTCCACGTTTGAATTTTATATAATAAATCTCTTAACTAACTTGGTTCCTCTCTAGTTGAAGCTAAGCAATAAGTTCTCTCCTTTCATAGTGGAGTTGGCAATAATCATTTGTTTTTTTAGATTTTCGAAAAAAATGGCACTATACCCCAAGGTAAAAATATGCCATGTAGTAGATAGAGAATCATCTGACAATGTATTCCAATCAGCATTAGAAAATCCTTCAATAACAATAGGATATTTTTTATAAAATAATCCATGATCTTTTGTTCCCAAAAATATTTCATAATATGATCAATGACATGTCAATGCTCTTTACCTACCTTATTTGTAAACCTACTAAGATTACCTATTGCATATGCAATATCAAATCTGTACAATTAGTTGCATATTGTAGGCTACCAATCACACTAGCATACTTCTTTCGATTCATTACATGACTTTCATTTTCAACAAAAATAAGTGAACACTTGAAATAAATGGAGTAGAACATGTTTACAATCAAAATAATTGTACTTTCTAAGTATTTTTTTTCAATACAATGTGATTGGTCAAGTAAAAATGCATATGGTATTTTCATTATATTTATACCTATAATAACTTTAGTCTTACCAAGATCTTTCATATCAAAATGATTGCTCAACAAATTTTTTGTTTCACTTATAACAAATATTTTGAACCAAAGATTAGTAAGTCATGAACATGTAGACAAATAATAACGTGAGAATTTTTCCATGATTTATGATAGATGCATTTATCACATTCATTTGGTTTATAACGACTATTTACAACAATCAAATTTTTCATGTAACTACTTTAAAGCTTGTTTTAAGTCATATAGGAACTTAGTAAGCTTATACACTTTGTCTCTTGTCCATGCTCTACAAAACCTTCAAGTTGATCTATATGAATTTTTCTTCTAAATCATCATTTAAAAAAGTTGTTTTCACATCCATTTAATGAATACTCATGTAAAAAAATTGCAGCAATTGCAATTAACAATGTAAAGGATGTGATTCTCGTAACTGAAAAAAAGTATCAAAAGAGTCTAAATCTTTTTTTTTTTTGTTTAAAACCTTTTGCGACAAATCTAGATTTATACTTGTCTCTACTAACGTCTTGTTTCAACTTTTTTTCTCAAGACCTATTTACACCTAATAGTTTTACAATAGGGTAGTAAATCAACTAATTTCCAAGTTTTATTAGAAATTAATGATTCCATCTCATCATTTAGATCCTCTTTCTAGAATATTGTATCTAGAGATGTTAAAACTTCTTGCAAATAAATTGATGTTTCCTGAACATTATAAACATAAAAATCAAGACTAAAATCTTTCACAATTCTATCTCTTTTACTTCTCTTCAATTAATATAGAATTGTTGTCATTATTATCACTAGGAGTAGAGGAACTAAACTTAGAAGTTTATATTGCGGTTGACGCCCTAAAGTCTCGTGTTCTGTAGTTTGTAAACAGTATGTACGAACACTTGTGTTGTTAATATAGATATTTACTTCACATCTTATATTTTGCTCGGTTAATTGTTTTATTTTCTTTACCATAAACCAATAAACATAAATCCCTGGTTATTTATATGTGACTCAAGCATGTATGTGGTGACATACAAGTAGATCATGTCTTAAGTGATAACCAAAATGGTCTGTAGTATATGGATATAGGAGGGAAACCTTATCCTGGTAACGCTACGAATGCGGCTCACTTTGTGGAATGGTCACAAGTGTTGTGACTTGTCACAGGTGGCTGGATCCTGATCATTCGTATTGGGGACATGCGAGCGGGGGCATCCTATACAAAGAGTTTGTATAAGACCTGATCACGAAGTGTTAACGTCTCGTTATATAACACCGTTCATGACAGAGACTTCACTTCACTAGGATAACTATAGGTAACATGACCTCAATCTTGAGTGAGTTGGGAACTTCTGCAGTTGAGGGCGATCCTTTGATTTGTATGGGTGCGAGTGGCCAGGTCGCCGATTCAAACCTACCATTTTGAGGATTCGTCTGATTTGGAAGCTGGGAACTCAGCTACACAAGATGGAATTCACTCCTTCCCCGAGGCAGGGGTAATTAGTTAGATGGCTCCCTTAAGGGCTGATTCTAAGCGTCTAGGACATTGAATTGTGGTGCCACACACCTTTCTTGGCCTGAGAGGTGTTCACACACATAGTTGGACTATGTTGTATTGTTTCATTAGAGGAATCAGTGGTACTTAAGAAGTGAGATGTAACTACACGGACAAAACGCTAAATTGGTCCAGGTGTACTTACGAGCATCTGTGAAGAGTCATCGTACTCATGATTGGTTATATCCAATGGACACAGAAATATCTGTGGTAAGAAGAGTTCAATGTGTTGGTCTTTAGTGGAATCACTGACAGTTAATGGATGATGGATCTCGTGGCTAAAAGTTAGTCAGCTATTCGTACCGTTGAGCTTCGAGCCAAGAATCCATTAGGTCCCCTGGATGCTTGGATAAAGTCGTGAACCAGTGTTCGGGTTAATTTGAAATATTCAAATTGACAAGAGAAAGTTCAATTATATATGATATAATTGGACTGGTTAATTATATATGATTATAATTGGCTAAATCTATGAGGAAACATATTTTGGAGGAAATCGGATATAATAATTGATTATATCAAGTAAAGGAGAAAATACTATAGTAGATATGTGATATCAAACTATAGGATATAAATATAATATGATTATATTTATTAATTAATTAATTGATTAATTATATGATAATTAATCCATTTTTTCCACGTTCGGACGTGGGTAGTGAGCAGCGTTGGTTATGGTAACCGACGGGTTAAAAATGGAAAGAGTTTTTCATTTTGGTGTATGCATTCAATATTTTCTTATACCACCCAAAAGAATTCGTGAAACGATCGCCCGAGAGCCTATACGATAGTTGCTTCTTCGTCTAAACGATCGTTTGCCTCACGATTTATCTAAACGATCGTATAAGTTTTTCCTAAACGATCGTTCAGCTTTTCATACACGATCATGTAGCTCCTCTATGCGATAAGCACTCACTTGCTTATTGTCTACACGACTCGTTGTCCTCCGTCCTCTACCAAATTCACCAAAGCCCACCCTTTGGGTTTTCACTCCGAGAATACTCAGGGCTCATTAGTGGTGGTGTCGTCCCGGCTGCATCGTTCGTGTTCGTGTTGATCGTGCTGTTGCAGTCGACGTTCCCGTCGGGTGTTGGTAGATCTATTGGAGGGATCTACTGCGTTGGAGTTCTAAAGTTTGAAAACAGTCTTCAATTGGTATGGAATCCTTTCCCTGTTATTTATTTTGTTCTGAGCATGTCGATAATTAGATTTATGTGCATAACTGTATGTGTTGAATGTATATCATTTGTATTTCGGTCATGGTGAGATCGGAGTGATCTGAACATGCTCATGAAACTCTCGGTATGAGATCCTTCAATTGGTATCAAAGCCAGGTTCTGATACTCCGATTTCATTTGTTGCAACGAAATGAAATATACATTCATGGCGGATGCATTTCTACGTTGTTTTAATTGTTAAATCTGCTATGGATGTGTTGGATTAATGGATGTTTTCGGGATGAATAGCCTCGGTTTGTTTAAGATCCTTTTACATTTGCGGTTATTTGTAAAGGCCCCTGCATTTTTGGGCATTAATAATCGTTATCGAGTTTGTATTCAAAGTTTGTTTGAAGTTTTGAGCCGTTCGTCGAAGTTCTAGGCAAGCGTTGTGGCTCTTCGAGGAAGGAGGCAATCTAGGATTGATCACATCGTGCAGAAGAAGTTCTACGCGATCGTTGTCCACTGCATCTTAAAGATGAAGGAGTACGCAATCGCTGATGAACGCATCGGTTAAACGATGGGAATGCGATCAAGAGTTGGTCGCATCGGGTTGAGGATCGAGTACGTGATTGCTGAGTATCGCGTCGTATACACGATGAGATGCTCGCGGATCGCTTAACGTGCAGGCACGCTAGCCGATCGTTTAGGTCAACAAGCTTCATCGCTTAGTAACTGACTAAATGATCGCTTAGTATCGTAAGGTAAATCGTTTGCCTTGTTGCACGCATTGTGTAGACAATGAGACGCTCGCGTATCGTTTAAAGCACGCCCGCTAGACGATCGTTTAGGTCAGCAAGCTTCATCACTTAGTAACTCAAGGTAAATCATTTACCTATCGTCGCGCTACAAGATCGCATGGACGATCAGGCTTCGCAGCCTCGTCGTCGTCTACATGATCGTTTACTTATGCTCCTATCGTCTAGTGCGCGCTGAACGATCGTCTACTTGCTAGAGTTTGCTACACAATGAAGACTTCCTGGCTGTTCAAGACTCGGTTCGCCTGTGAACCGGTTTCCTCAATGAAAAATATAATAGATAGGGTTTTTCATTCCTGTTTTTTTTTATAAAGGCTCATCCCGGTCCATTAATCCTTTGTTTATTACCTGCGATATATGTTTAATATGTCATATGGTATGCACATATAGTAAATCCCACCTTAGGTTATGCAATGGTCATGCATCATCTCTTTATTATAATTATTATAATTTAGAGAAGCATGATTTAATTATGTAAAAGCATGCTCATGCATAAGAGTTATATTTATGCATGCATAAAAAGCATTGGCATGCATCATCTTTATATTATAATTGTTATAGTATAAGGGTGAATGATAGCATGTTTGCTTCGTTATTACGCGTTATATAAAAGTTATATATAGTAATGACCGGACATTGCATGAAGCATGACACATAGGTTAATTTATAAATGTTATAAACGCCTCGTTGTACGCAATGATTTTAGTTGTTTCTTTTTAAAAGTTAAAGAGAAATTAGAACTAAAAGAAATAAGAAAGACATGCATGCTCACTTAGGTTTAATTCAAGGTTTTAAAGTGTTTAAAACTTGGATCATATATACTTAAGATCACAGTTCTAATATGATTAGCAACCCTAAGGCTTTAATCTTTTAATCAGTTTAATAGGATTAAATTGGCTAATAAAAGGTTAAAGTGTAGGAAATCTATCTATAAGAGACCTTTTGTCTAAGGTAGGTTCTGTCTAGGCTGGGGTATTTAAGTTGACGAAAACGTAACACCCCTACTTGGGAACTTACCTGGAAAGGTGAATTAGATAGACTTGATGCATGCATGCAAGTTAAGGACAGTCCATTTAAAGTGTTTAAATGTGACTACTTGAACTTGTTCATATTTCATAGAAAAACGTTGTTTATGAGTAGAGTTTAAAAAGACGACTTAGACTAAAATCAGTAGTTGGATTGTCTAGGTTAATGAATCCCTAGGTAGAACATTCAGTGGGAGGTACTTGGGGCATGAGATGCTTCACTTAAACCTTTCACTTTTCTCCTAAATAGTCCACACCGTGAGATCTATCCTCGGCCTTGCGGCACATTTGACGTGTCCCCCCAACGGATGGTGTTTGGGTAGGTCAATATCAAGGTGGATGAAGAAAGTGTTCATATAAGTGGGAGCGGGAAGTGCGACAGCATATCCCTTAGTCTCTCTCGTTAGGTTGAATAAAGTTACTGCGCATCGCCTCGAGGCATCTTGGGAGTGTCCCCCTAAAAGATGGAAGTTTTGCGCGTTTCTTTATTTAATCTCCTGTAAGAGGATAAGGTAACTTAGTCTCTTGTCCTAATATGTCTTTTTCCTACGGTAAGCGCATCAGGGCGGGACTCTGGCACCGAAAATGAGGGGTTACACTTACGCAGAATAGTTAAAGGTTAACGATTCTGGACCAAAAAATGGTGGCTGTTAGGTTCAGTTCCAAGAGTTGGTTCTGCCTAATGGTTGAGAATGTCTCATCCTAGCGAAGGGGCAACTGATCACCCCACCAGTGTCGTTTGTCCTGACTCACTGGGCATCATTGCAAAATAAAAGTCTATAACTTAGGGTACTTGAAACTATTTTGTAAAACTGATTGGTTTAAAAGTGGTTTAGCAAAATCTAATAAAGTTTTGTTTGTATTTTTAGCAACATTTTCAAATGGCAACAGCCACGTTATCGTTGTTAAGTGCCGAAAAACTAACTGGCGATAATTTTTCAACATGGAGCCTTCTCATTCCGCCCTTATCCATCGCGTCGTAATCCTCCCAAACAATTTTCCGAGCTGGAA